>NC_090223.1:51392924-51615424 GCF_024489055.1 Chanodichthys erythropterus | reverse complement strand
ATTTCCTTCTCCATATTCTTCTTTTATTTATGTTGTTTTCGCTGCAAATCAGCGCACAGGCAATTCATATTTCAAGCTTCTTGCGGACTACTATTTTTAATAATAAGCCCACCGTGTGTCTCAATCAGCTCCCTAGTTCAGTAGTCAGGGCACTGATGAGGGTATCCGCCACATTCACTTTCATTATATACTGATTCACTACCTAGGGAGCTAGGGAGCTGATTGAAACACAGGGCCAGTCTCACATGAGAACCCCGGTCTTGAACGAGTGATATCGCGTTGTTTCCTTGTCACGTCTCGCGTGTGTTTGGTTGTGAAACGTAGTTTGCGTGCCAGACAGAGTTGTCTGCGATTCTTCCTATTGTAAAGTCACGCAGTGTGAAACCTTCTATCGCCGATCCATCGTGCAGTTTGAACACAGCAGCGACTGAATGCTGGCCAAGATAGTCATGCAGTGTGAAAAGAACAGTGACCCGACTACTTTGAAAATCGTGCAGTCTGAACTTGGCTTTAGCCTATTGTTGCCTCTCTTAGTCGAAGATTCTAGTTGGGCTAAGAGCCACCTAGCGCCTAGGTTGGATCTTTAGGCTCCTGGAAACAGCCACGAGACTTACGCCATGTGTCCTGGAGGATGCTAAGCCTGCGGGCCGCCTTTTTTGGACACACTGGTGTTTGTTTTTGGGTGTATTTCTCTCTGAGAACTAGTCATATACACTTTCGCTGGCCAGGGGCCCAAGTGGTAGATTCAACCCCCTCTTTTGCGGGTTGTTTACCTGGCTTGGGACCTAAACACTACCACAAGCTGATGCCACGTGTTTGTTGAGGTTGTAGGCCTTCCAGGCCTTCCTTAATACGTGTTGGCGTACGCTGTACTCCTCTTGTTTAAAGAGTAAAAAAGTGTTTTTTACTGAGTACACTGCTTGTCGGGTTGTGTTGGGTGGATTATTAAGGAGCACTGTGCAGCTTTCCTTGGCTGCCATGGAAGTTATCTGTCTCTGTACGTTAGACAGGTGTTAAGAAGGGCGTTTTACCATAAAACGGGTCGTTTTCTGAAGTGTACTTCTGTTGTCATGTTGTAAGTCCCTCCCGGGCCTCCATGATTATGTGCTCTTGGCATAGTCTACCTGTTAGGTGAGCTCTGCGCTTCCCCTTTGGGGTTGGGTTTGTAATAGTGCTTAGCTCCCTAAGATGATTATGGTGGTTGGGCCTTCATCAGGCCCCATCTTTAGGATCAGCTCCAGGCTGGTTTGTGCTCCCCTTTAGGGGTTTATGCACAGCCTCCTCAGTGCGTTAATTAAGCACTGGGTAGATCCTAGGTGAGCGGATTATCTCCCCTCGATATGAGGGTTCATAGCATTCAGCTGAGTTCTGCTCTCCAGGATGCCCGTCTCTACGCGTGGGTCTGAGCTGGTTTCTGCCTTTCTGCAGTCACTCTTACCTATTTTCTTCTTCAAGAATGCATTCTAGAGGCTCTGTATTCAGACAGGGTTGGCCTGGACTAAGTCTGTTCCCCTAGAAGACCAGGTCGGCCTCCCTGGTGGCAATGAGGGTGACCTGTTCCCCTCAAGAGTGGCTGGCCGAGGTTCCCTTTGGTTCCTTGGCCACCTTCCCTTAAAGGGACCACTTTTTCCTTCGGGAAAGTGGGTCCCGGACGCCTTAGCGATTTCTTTAGGCTCTATTTGTTAAAAGAGAAAGGTAGAAGCCTTTTGGAAGTTCAGCTTGGGCTGTTGGCCAAAGGGAATGCTGTCACTGACAGCCTGGTGTGACCCGAGGGGGAGTTGCTGAGCAGTTCGAGAACTGCTTTGAGACCTTTGTTTCAGCCATATTTTTTGGCAGGCACTCTCCTTTATCATGGCGGCATTGGTATATCGTTCCCCAAAGCGTGGCAACGCAGAGTGGAGTTCCCTTCGAAAGGGAACGTCTCAGGTTACGTATGTAACCATAGTTCCCTGAGAACAGGGAACGAGACTCTGCGTTACTTTGCCATGCTTCAGGCGGCCTGCTGGGCAGTCCCTTCAAGACGATGGATAATGACTGCTCCCGCGGGCACGCTTTTATACATCCGGGTCGCGCCCCTATTACGTCATAGGCTGTTGCCGGCCAATGAGCATTGGCGTTGTTGGATAGTTGGTTTTTCAGACACCGAGTCACGTGTGACGTTCCCCAAAGCGTGGCAACGCAGAGTCTCGTTCCCTGTTCTCAGGGAACTATGGTTACATACGTAACCTGAGGCGTTTTTCACACCTAGATTTGGGGATCCTCTGCCATTCCTCCTTGTAAATCCTCTCCAGTTCTGTCAGGTTGGATCGTAAACGTTAGGGGTGAGAATCGCAGGGTACCTCACGATACGATACGATCACGATACATGGCTCACGATAGCGATAATATCACGATTCAGCGATTCTGTGATAATCGATATATTGCTAGACAATCCTATAATGATACATCACGATATCTGTCTATTTATGAAAACAAAATGCCAGTGAAAAGGTTATGTTTTCTCTCCTTATCCACAAAACGGATAAATCCGCTATATGCAGATTTAATGGAGTTCACATGGAGTGCATTTTATTGACCATCAGCTAATTTCAAAATCAAAGACCGCAATAGGAGAGAGCGGCAACTGCACTGTTAAGGTCTCATTACTTTTAATTAAGGTAATTGTGTGTAACGTTTCAGTTTTAGTATTTTTTGGAGAAGTAAATTTTACACTTGTGGTTTCAACAACCAGATACATGCATAGACAGTTCTGACTGGAATGCGTCCCAGACCTCCTCCTGAAGTGGTTTGAGCGATCGGATTTAAATCCATCTAAAATGCGTTTCAGAGGGCATTTAGACCTGGCCTTTTCACGATCGGATAGTTATTTGATCAGAGAAAATACATGAAGTGACCAGGTGCTAACAGACCCTTTGACGTTCTTCACAGAGCGCTTACACAGATAGCACCGGAGCGTTCGAAAGCAGGCGTCTATCAGCAGTTTCCATGCTTTCAAACGCTCTCATGTATATCACTCGGTGAAGAACGTCAAAGATGTTAACGTTTGTCACACCAATGGTATATAAGTGCATCAAGACTTTGAACTTAAACGTGGCTGAGGCATCTATTTTAGGCTACTCACACTTCTCTATGCCATCCTGTTAAAAACCTCTTTTGCTTAGGCTAGTTAACTTATGTTCATGTTTCCCACATTCATGTGTTGAGGGCTGCCTTGAAGTAAGGACGCTTTGAGCAGAAAAGTCTATTTATAGCGTTTTATTTTATTAATTAAAATATCGATATTTGGCGCAGCGATACGATTCTCGTATCGTACAGAGAAGGACGACGATATATCGCCATATCGATATTTTGTCCCACCCCTAGTAAACGTTGGTGGACAGCCAGTTTTAGGTCTCTCCAGAGATGCTCAATTGGGTTTAAGTCAGGGCTCTGGCTGGGCTATTCAAGAACAGTCACAGAGTTTTTGTGAAGCCACTCCTTCATTAGTTTAGCTGTGTGCTTAGGGTCATTGTCTTTTGGAAGGTAAACCTTCGGCCCAATCTGAGGTCCTGAGCACTCTGGAGAAGGTTTTCGTCCAGGATATCCCTGTACTTGGCCGCATTCATCTTTCCCTCAATTGCAACCAGTCATCCTGTCCCTGCAGCTCAAAAACACCTCCACAGCATGATGCTGCCACCACCATGTTCTACAACTTTCTCCCATCTCCCGACTGCATCTCTGGAGCTCAGCCACAGTGATCTTTGGGTTCTTCTTTACCTCTCTCACCAAGGCTCTTCTCCCCTGATAGCTCAGTTTGGCCGGATGGCCAGCTCTAGGAAGGGTTCTCGTCATCCCAAACGACTTCCATTTAAGGATTATGGAGCACTGTGCTCTTAGGAACCTTAAGTGCAGCACAATTTTTTTTGTAACCTTGGCCAGATCTGTGCCTTGCCACAATTCTGTCTCTGAACTGTCCAGGCAGTTCCTTTGACCTCATGATTCTCATTTGCTCTGACATGCACTGTGAGCTGTAAGGTCTTATATAGACAGGTGTGTGGCTTTCCTAATCTAGTCCAATTAGTATAATCAAACACAGCTGGACTCAAATGAAGGTGTAGAACCATCTCAAGGATGATCAGAAGAAATTGACAGCACCTGAGTTAAATATATGAGTCACAGCAAAGGGTCTGAATACTGAAGACCATGTGATATTTCAGTTTTTCTTTTTTAATAATTTTGTCTGGTCTTGCTGGACAGCTGAACTCAAATGAAGGTGTAGAACCATCTCAAGGATGATCAGAAGAAATTGACAGCACCTGAGTTAAATATATGAGTCACAGCAAAGGGTCTGAATACTTAAGACCATGTGATATTTCAGTTTTTCTTTTTTAATAAATCTGCAAAAATGTTAACAATATTAATTTTGGTGACATTTTTGACACAATCCTTAGTTGATTTCTGACCCGGCACAAGAGTAACAAAATTAATGAAATTAGAAATAAGTTATTAATTGCATTTGAAGCAGGAATTTTTACATCCAATCAAATTAATGATGTTAACAAAGAAATCAGACAATGCAATGGCAATTTTGTCTGGTCTTGACCAGTCTTGAAATAAAATCCCAAGTTCTTTTAGTCTGAGACCAAGACAAGACCGAGACCAAATGCGGTCAAGACCAAGACCTTCAAAAAAGGTCTTAAGACTGGTCGAGTACTACAATGCTAGACTAAACTTTCATGACTATGTTTTACTATAAAGTACACTTTGTAATAATTTCAAATTAAAAGTTACTTTAAATTTCATTTTATTCATATTTAATATTTCAGAAATACAATTATTTTGATGTGTTAACTAACATACTTAAGCACATGTAAAGTGCTTAACTATAATTAATACTGAAGTATGTTATTCAGTACATGTAAAGTTAATATAGTTTAAATGTACTTGTCATGAACTGCTCAATGACTTTTGGTTGAGGATCAGTAGAGTGCAGTAGTTTATTGAAAAGGTTTTATTGTGGGTATCCACAATCGAAGTTAAAAATGAGCAAAAGGTCAAACAGGGTAAAACTGTCCAAACCATAACAGGAAACAGGAACACAGGCAAAAAGGGAAATACACAAGAGACAGGCAAACAGGGTCAAAACCAAAGAACAAGAAACCAAAGGATTTCTCAGAAATGCATTATGACACTTACAAGACTGAGACTAGGCAGTGAGTTATGGGAAATGTAGCTGAAATGAGGGAATGACAACAGTCTGATGTGGAGTGCCCCCTGGTGGCTATCAAAGGGACTCCAGCTGGTGATCGTGACATAGCTGTGGTGGTCTTCTGCTGAGTTGATGGGACTGTAGACCCCCCTTTGCGGAGCAGAGGGCCACCAAGGTGTAGCTTGTAATCACTGTGGAGGAGCAGGCGGAGCAGAAGATAATCACGGTGGAGCCAAAGACCCTCCAGTGTAGATCTGAAGACACAGGCAGTTCAGGAATGACCTCTGTGGTAGTGACTTCACTGGTGTTTGTGTCATGACATCATTATGTTTAGTCATGTGACTGTGACATGCAAGAATTTAGTTTGGCCTCAGTTTGTAAACAGCTGAGACATTCTTCAAAATATCTTCTGTTGTGTCTCACAATAGACAGAAAATCATACAGGTTTGGAATGACATGAGGGAGAGTATAAGATGACAGAATTAAAACGTTATGGTGAATTATTCATATAAACCTAGACACTGATGAAATACTGCTGACATTTCAGTTTCATATTCATTCATAATCTCATTTCAAGAATAATAATAAGAATCTGTGTTTTGAACATACAGTATAAACATACCATGCTAGATCTTTAACCCTCATTTAATTTAGATTAATTTAACTTTAAATTTTTAAGCGATAGTAGTTTTACGTGTCATTTCCTGTTATTGGTTTGTCCTCCAGAAACAGCTGAAGGAGACACAGATAAAGATCCGTCAGAGAATCCAGCAGAGACAGAAAGATCTTCAGCAGCTGAGAGAGGCTGTGGAGTCTCATAAGGTGAGTCTGGAGAAGTTTGAGACGTCTCAGTTTGGACTCTGTCAGTCCCGCTGAAGCCACTGTGTGATTGTGATGTGTGTCCTAACAGCGCTCTGCACAGACAGCAGTGGAGGACAGTGAGAAGATCTTTACTGAGCTCATCCGCTCCATTGAGAGAAACCGCTCTGAGGTCACACAGCTGATCAGAGATCAGGAAAAGGCTGCAGTGAGTCGAACTGAAGGACGACTGGAGCGACTGGAGCAGGAGATCAACGATCTGAGGAGGAGAGACACTGAGCTGGAGCAGCTTTCACACACACATGATCACATCCATTTCCTGCAGGTAACAGAGATCTAGAACAGGATCATAGTGGAATTGAGCAAGAGAAACATTTCCTGAGAGCAGAATGAGCCGTTGACTGAGATGTTGTCAGGAATTCAATCAGATTCAGTCAAGTATTGTGTTATGCAAAAAATGAGTTCATTTCAAAGTTGATCTCTGCTACAGGTCTCAAAATAGTTGGGGCAGGGGCATGTTTACCATGGTGTAGCATCCCTTTTTTTTTTCTTTTTCAAAACAGTTTGAAGAAATCTCTGAATCAAGGTTCTGAGTTTCTGGAGTTTTGGTGTTGAAATTTGGTCCCATTCTTTCCTGATATAGGTTTTCAGCTGCTGAAGAGTTTGTGATTGTCTTTGACGTATTTTTCGTTTAATGATGCAACAAATGTTCTATAGGTGAAAGATCTGGAGTGCAGGCAGGCCAATTCAGCACACAGACTCTTCTATGATGAAGCCATGCTGATTTAATAGCTGCAGTATGTGGTTTTGCATTGTCCTGCTGAAATTCACAAGGCCTTCCCTGAAATACATCTCATCTGGAAACCTTCATATACCTTTCAGCATTCATAGTGCCTTCCAAAACATGCAAGCTGCCCATACTGTATGCACTTATGCACCCCCATACCATTAGAGATGCTGGCTTTTGAACTGAACACTGATAACACAGTGGAAGGTCTCCCTCCTCTTTAGCCCGGAGGACATAGCATCCGTGATTTCCAACAAGAATGTCAAATTTGGACTCGTCTGACCATAGTACACTTTTCCACTTTTAAAACTGTCCATTTTAAATGAGCCTTGGCCCACAGGACATGACAGCGCTTCTGGACCATGTTCACACATGGCTTCCTTTTTGCATAATAAAGCTTTAGTTGGCATCTGCAGATGGCACGGTGGATTGTGTTTACCGACAGTGGTTTCTGGAAGTATTCCTGGGCCCATTTAGTAATGTCATTGACACAATCATGCCGATGAGTGATGAGTCAGTGCCGCCTGATTATGCACAAAGATTTCTCCAGTTTCTCTGAATCTTTTGATGATGTTATGGACTATAGATAATGAGATTTGCAAAGCCTTTGCAATTTGACATTGGGGAACATTGTTTTTAAAGTATCCCACAATCTTTCTACACACTCTTTCACAGATTGGAGAGCCTCTGCCCATCTTTAATTCTGAGAGACTCTGCCACTCTAAGACATCCATTTTATAGCTAATCATGTTACAGACATGATACCAATTAACTTAATTAGTTGCTAGATGTTCTCCCAGCTGAATATTTTCAAAATTTCTTGCTTTTTCACCCATTTGTTGCCCCATGCCAAATTTTTTGAGACCTGCGGCAGGCATCAAATTTGAAATTAGCTCATTTAGTGGATAAAAGTGTAAAATTTCTCAGTTTAAACATTTGTTATGTTATCTATGTTCTATTGTGAATTAAATATTGGCTAATGTGATTTGAAAGTCTTTTAGTTTTCATTTTATTCAAATTTTAAAAATGTCCCAACATTTCCGGAATTCGGGTTGTATATTCATCAGTCACTCTCTTCTAATCATCTTCTGTTTAAAGACACAACACTTACAAAGCCCTGGAAAATCTTACAGTAAACATTTTTCTGAGCTCTTATTTTCTGGAATAAATATTTAGGTGGCAAACACCATTAAATAATTTTTTCCTTCTGATTTCTTCTGTCATGATGAAATCAGTGAACTTGATGGTATAAATTTCCACCCAACTAGATTTTTCAACTAGATCTTTTTAATACAATCTTTTATTTCTTCAACATTATTTTCAGTAATTGTCAACAAAATTGGGTCAGGTGATCTTCAAACCTGATAAGATTGATTTTTATTTTCATAATTATTTGCATGTAATACATTGATGAATTTGTCCATGAGGACTCCAAACAGGAAGTAGGGATATATATTAGCAATGCTTATTAAAGGGTTAGTTCACCCAAAAATGAAAATTCTGTCATTAATTATTCACTCTCATGTCGTTTCACACCTGTAAGACCTTCGTTCATCTTCAAAACATAAATTAAGATATATTTGATAAAATTTGATGGCTCAGAGAGGCCTTTATTGCCAGCACTGTCACTGAACCTCTCAAGATTTTCAAGAAAAAACAGTGCCACGCTTCCAGATCATATGTCAGAACGCCAGCTTCATGTATCATGGTGCTTTCGTGAGTGCTCATCAGAGGCCCAGACGGAAGAGAAGAACTTGTTGAACAAAGTCGTTATTTTTATTTTTGTGCACAAAAAGTATTCTTGTTGCTTCATAAAATTATTGTAGAACCCCTGTAGTCACATCGACTGTTTTAATGATGTCTTTAGTACTTTTCTTGATCTTGAGAGGTTCAGTGACATTGCTGGCAATGGAGGCCTCTCTGAACTGCTTTTCCTCAGCAAATCTTCTCAACCTTACAATGTGACTCTATTGAGGTGGTCGACCTATTACATGCAATTATGTTCTTAGCAGATGTTTTGTCATCCGAACCATTTCCTAGAAAGTTCACACAGTCACTTGTGAAAAAGAAGTGTGCGTAATTGTACTGAATGTGCATTTGTAGTCAGAGGTGAACAGTAACAAAGTAAATTTACATTTACTATACTTAAATACACTTTTTGAGTATCTGTACTTTACTTAAGTATTATTTATTTTATTTTATTATTATTATTATTATTATTATTTATTTTATTTTTTTTATTTTTGGGAAATTTGTGACTTTAACTTCACTATATTTGAAAGACAAATGTCATACTTTTGCCTCCAATACATTTCTATCAATATCCTCGAGTAGAAAGTCGTTAGGTTAGCAGCTTCAGTGGATGATTTTTTTTTCTTCTCTAAAACGTGATTGGGTTTTTTTGCAGGTTTAAATCAGCCTATCAATAATTAATCTTATAGAGTCAAGTGTTGTAAAGTCATTAGGCTTTATTATGACATCAAAATACAGAGAGAGAGAGAGATTCAAAAGCATAAAGAGTCGTCTGCAGTCCAATCGCTCTCACGGTACTTTGATGTCATACACTGATCGGTCTGCGCAGCGCCGATGCATCTCGAACAAGCCTAATGATTTCCCAGCATTTTTTGAATACTGTTACTATGTTGATGGGAAAATAGAAGAGGATTAATAAATAGAGTTAAATAAGTTAACTGTAATTTTTTTTTTGTTACCTTGCATAATTATAGCCTAGTTATATGTAGAGCTGAATGATTAATCATAGAAAGACTGTGATCTAGAGTCAAAAACCCACAAGATCTCTTTCCTGAATTCACCTGTGTCTTTTAAACAGTTTGACAAAAATCATACCGCACCATTCAGATCTGCGTTATCACTACTGATCCAGAGAGAGCAGTTATCATGTAACGTTATAGGTATTAAATAGCTTCACAAACAGTCTTTTCAACCACTGTCACGGAGTGGTGGTCAGTTCCAACCACCAACACACAGCGCGCACCATCACCGGATCTCCACGCTCCACCCACTCGTTCCCAATCTCACTTCTGATCAGAGTTCTGATCAGCATCACCTGCACCTCATCACACCAGCACTATATGAACACTCACTTCCCGCACCTCCCTGTGTCTGGTCTCATTTCACGAACCTGGACTACTTAACTCTCCATTGATGTCTCTGTGTTTCCACTCCTTCGTCCTGTCTTGTCTTCCCTTGTCGATCATCTGCCAAAGAGAAAGGACTCTGGTTATTGTAAAGCTAAGTGACTCTCATCAACGTGCTCATATCTGCAAACAACTTACCTGTGTGAAAGAAGCTTTCCTCACCGAGCCGATCCTGGTCCACCCGAATCCCTTTCGTCATGGAGGTGGACGCCTCATCCACCGGGGTCGGAGCAGTGCTTTCCCAGCAGCAGGGTGATCCACCACGACTCCATCCATTTGGAGTGCCTTTTTCTCCAAGAAGCTATCCCCGGTGGAGCAGAATTACGACATTGGAAAACTGCTCGCCATCAAGTTAGCCTTGGATTAATGGAGACACTGGCTGGAGGGAGCACTTCATTCATTTGAAATCATTACCGACCAACGTAACCTTGAGTATCTCAGAGAGGCAAAAAGACTCAATCATCGCCAAGCCCGCTGGGCCTTATTCTTCACAGTGACCTACCATCCAGGAAGCAAGAATGGAAAAGTCGATGCCCTCTTTTGTCTGTTTTAGCCAGAACCTGAGAATAAGGACCCTGAATCCATCCTCCCTCCAGCCATGATCGTAAGCCCCATCCAATGGACCATCAACCAGCAAATCTCCGAGGCTAACTCTGCCAAACCTGCTCCACCGTTCCCCTGGCACACCGTCAGCCCCTCATGGACTTAGCTCACTCCTCTCCGGGCTCTGGACACCCAGGTAGTTCACGTACCCTCTCGCTTCTGCAGCAACAGTACTGGTGGCCATCCTTGCCCCAGGATGTTTCACACATCAACACATCAAGGGATGCTCAGTCTCTGCCGTTGCTGACACTCCTAGGAGGGTCCCCGAGGGTAAGCTCCTTCCGCTACCCATACCACAGAGACTTTGGACTCATATCGGTGTGGACTTCATGACTGACCTCCCAACTTCCAACAACTTCACCTGCATCTTCGTGATTGTGGATAGATTCTCCAAATCATGCAAACTAATTCCCCAACAGCATTTGAAGCCGCAGAGGCTCTTTTCAATAATGTGTTTCATCACTTCGGAATTCCTGAAGACATTGTATCCGATCGTGGTCCCCAGTTCATATCTCGTGTCTGGCAGGCATTTTTAATCTCCTAGGAGTGTCAGTCAGCCTGTCTTCGGGAACTGACTGAGTGGAAGATCCAGGAGATCGGGAGATACCTGCAGGTATATTGCTACTGGAACCAGGACAGCTGGAGCCAGTTCCTGCCCTGGGCGGAGTATGCCCAGAACCCCCTTCCGATTTACCACCACAGGGCTCACCCCGTTCTAATGCATCCTGGGTATCCAACCTCCACTATTCCCCTGGTCGGGTGAGGCCTCCGAGGTTCCAGCTGTCAACCACTGGTTCCAGCAGAGCGAGAGAGCGTAGGACTCAGCTCATGTCCATCTACAACAGGCAGTTCGGAGACACAAACAACAGGCGGATACCAGAAGAGGACCTACTCCACAGTATCAACCAGGCCAGAAGGTATGGCTCTCTACATGAGACATCCGTCTCCGACTGCCCTGTCGTAAGCTGAGTCCCTGGTACATAGGTCCTTTCACCATCCAGAGGCAGCTCAACGAAGTCACCTACTGGCTCAACTTACCACCTCAGTATCGTATCTCACCTTCATTCCATGTTTTATTGTTAAAACCACACACTGAACCCTTGTCACCTCCCTCCACAGATGGAGGGATGCGGTGACGATGCGGTACCTCCTCCTCACGAAACTGCAGAAGAGGAGAATATCTACCGGGTGTGGGCGATCCTCGACTCTCAATGACGGGGTCCCGCACTGGAATACCTCGTTGACTAGGAGGACTATGGCCCAGAGGAGCGTTCCTGGGTCAACTGGTATGACATTCTTGATCCCTCTCTTCTGACTCAGTGCCATCACAACCGTCCGGACCGCCCTGATCCTCGGGGTCGAGGTAGACCTCGTCGAAACAATGCAGACCCTTTTGCTTCCTTACTTCACAGAAAAACCAAAGAGACTGTTCTACAAATAAAACTGCATAATGGACTTATCAAACATCTTTTAACTACATACATTTTGCATTATGTGTCCACAAGTACTACCTGTAAAAAGTTATGCTTTAGAACACTCACAATTCATGTAAAGGTGTTAACTCTTGACTGAATGACTGAAAGTATGCCTTATTTGGACTTGATTTATTTCTTTTCATCTTTCTTAAATTATGGCTTGAATGAAATCTGTTTAAAATGTATCATATTCCAGTTAATAGAAATTATGTTAAAATGGCAATCTGCTAAAGCAGAGACAGACCGGGATGTAATATCTATGATTTATTGGGGGCAGAGGAAGGCCCTCTTGAAACAGGACAATGTCTGATTGGCCAGAACTCCTCTGTGTGACAAACAACTAAGTTTAAATGGTCATATTGCAAGATCGTGAACTAGTTGGTTAGTTCTGGGAAAAGAAGCCAAGACAAGTACCAAGAACAATGGAGTAACAAGAAGAACAGACAAGCCGCTCATTCAAGCCATCCAACCTTCACTCACTTTTCTTTTCTTTTACTTAATTTTACTTTACAGCTGAAAGTCTTGTGTCCTAAGTTTCGCGCAAAGTTCAACTAACGACTTTTGCTACTTCAACTCCAGCGACAAAGAGACTTCCTTTCATTGTTCCACACGGACCTGACCTGGACCAATCATCGACTTGGGAAACCCTTCTCTGCATGACGAGGGAAATTCACCTTTATGTCAATGCAAGCAAGTACCTCCAGATGAAAACTGAACTGGTGCATTTAAATTAATGATTCATGGTTCATTCGGGTCTTTGAAATGCATTGATAGGAATTCTGTTAATCATATCACTCTCTCTCTCTCTCTCTCTCTCTCTCTCTCTCTCTCTCTCTCTCTCTCTCTCTCTCGCTCTCTCTCTTTCAAAACTCTTTCTCTCTCATTTCCTTCTTACTGCAACGCGTATGAATGTATGTGTGTGTGTGTATGTTCGTGTGTTTGTGTTAGATTAGTTAGTGTTAGAATAAATAAAATCTCTTGTAGATTTTAAAAAAGAAAGTGTCTTGTATTATGTGATTCTAAAATTTAATGTCTTAAACTATCGATTTAGTTACCGTGCTCTAATCAGTGTTTTCACAATTGTTGGATATTTATATCCGTTACAAGAGCTTATTACGGCTCGAGCAAATGAACGCTGGATGAATCAGTTGCTCGGTCTTAATCTAAACAACTCTTTATTCATTTGAACTAATTTTACTTCCTAGGGTGTTTTCCCTACATAAAGCTAAGTGACTCTCATCAATGTGCTCATATCTGCAAAAAACGTACCTGTGTGATTTCTGTGTCCGTAGCTCTGTTGTTCAAAAACTGCCTGTTTTACGTTTACCCTCTTGTGACTGGCAACCACACAGTATCATTATTTCTTTCTGTGTTACAAATATTCAAATGATCACAGAAGTACTGAGATATAAACACTGATGTCTATGATTAAAATAGGGCAAATAATTTTTGAAAGTTAACTTGATGCTTGAAATAATGATTGTATCGATTACATTGTTTAGAGTGACAAGTGATTGTTAAAAATGTATTTGTCATTGAATCATTCATTCAAGATATTTAGTAAAAATGCTGATTCTTCCAGTAATAAAACAAGTAAGGTACTTATGAGTGATTCATTGAATCATTCAAACAGTTTTGTTTTGTTTTTTAAATAATTCATTAAAATCAAACAATTTTGAGTAGACTGCAGCAATTAATATTTTGTCAGAACCTCTAGTAGTTCAGAATTCGTGGGAGAATCAAATTTTGGGTAGGAGTGTTAAAAGAATGAAGATGATTATGGCTGTCTTTGTCAGTTTCAGTTTTTGCATTTCTATAGGTTTTGTAACATTCTAAAATCGCTTTGCTTCACACATACTACAAGCTAGTCAGTGTATTCAGTAGGTTGCTTCAGAGACATAAGGTATTATAAGTACTACATATAACAATGCAACAATGATAAAACGTACTCGGTTACTAACGTAACCTCGGTTCCCTGAGATACGGAACGAGTACTGCGTATGGGAAAGGTCTCCTTTTTCCCCGTTACTGAAGCCTTTTTCAATAGCGCAGTGTAACTGCATCATCATTGGTTCACTCATAGACAAGTTGTTGAACCAATGACGGCGCGGCATTGCTGCGCGACCTATGGCGACAGAGCGCGCGAATATTCCCGCCGAAATGGGCGGGGTTTAGGGCTATATAAGCAGGCGTTTCGCCATAGGATTTCAGGTCATTCGACTGAAGCGACGACACTGAAGCCGCAGCCTCGTGGCACGGCAAGTAACGCAGTACTCATTCCGTATCTCAGGGAACCGAGGTTACGTTAGTAACCGAGTACGTTCCCTTTCGATACTTCACTCGTACTGCGTATGGGGAACGAATTCAACCGCGCCGTGCCACGGCAGGGAACGACTGGACTTGTCTTGGGCACCGTGAGGGAACCAGAGGACAAGTGAGAAGGCCGGAGCCGTCGAACCCTCGTTACACTACAAAAAGGGAGTTAACTCCCAGAGTGGCATGAAGCGGAGCTCAATAGAGGCCGCTGGATCATACCGAGAGGACCCGAGCTTGTAAGGTCGGAACGTCCAAATGATAAAATCTGACAAAAGTAGACGACGAGGACCAGCCGGCCGCCTCACAGATGTCTTTAATCGAAACTCCACTAGACCAGGCCCAAGAGGAAGCCATTCCTCTAGCAGAGTGAGCTCTAACTCCTATGGGGCAGTCGATGCCCATAGAGGTTTAACAAAGAGCAATAGCGTCGACTATCCAACGCGAAAGACCTTGCTTTGAGACCGAAGACCCCTTGGTGCGGCCACCAAAGCAGATAAAGAGCTGATCAGATTGCCGAAAAGGCTGTGATCGATCAACATAGGTCCTTAATGCCCTGACAGGGCAGAGTAGTTCCAACTCTCGCTCGTCCGACGAGGGAGGAAGCGCTGAGAGGGAAATAACCTGTGCTCTGAATGGAGTCGAGAGCACCTTAGGGACGTAGCCATGCCTAGGTTTCAAAATGACTTTGGAGTCGTTGGGCCCGAACTCAAGGCATGCAGGGCTCACGGAGAGGGCCTGCAAGTCACCAACTCACTTAACTGATGCTAATGCAAGTAGCAGAGCGGTTTTGAGCGTCAGGGGCCTGAGGTCAGCTGAACGCAGTGGCTCAAAGGGAGGCCCTTTAAGAGCTCTGAGGACCAAAGAGAGGTCCCAGGTGGGAACAGTGAGAGGACGAGGAGGATTTAATCGCCTAGAACCTCTCAAGAAACGCACCACGAGGTTGTTTCGTCCCACTGACTGGCCAGCAATAGGAGCGTGAAATGCTGCAATGGCTGCTACATAAACTTTGAGCGTTGAAGGGGTGCAACACAGATTCAAACGCTCCTGGAGAAAAGACAGTATCGGGGATACGTCACACTCCACTGGGTCTATGTTGCGTGTAGAACACCAGTCAACAAAGACCGACCATTTCTGGGCGTAGATGCGTCTTGTGGACGGAGCTCTCGCCTGAGAAATGGTATTCAGCACGTCCCCGGGGAGGTTGGCAGGCTCCCGTCGAGGGACCAGAGGTGCAGAGCCCAGAGTTCTGGCTGGGGATGCCAAATCGTCCTGTTTGCCTGAGAGAGGAGGTCCCGTCTCAGGGGGATCGGCCACGGAGCTTTTGTGGAAAGCCTGAACAGCTCTGAGGACCAAACTTGGCTCCTCCAGAGCGGGGCCACCAGGAGGACTCTGTGCTTGTCTTCCCTGATTCGTCTGATGACCTGTGGGATCAGAGCGATCGGGGGAAAGGCGTAAAGGAGGGTGCTGGGCCAGACATGGACCAGCACATCTTCCTCCTTCGAGAAATAAATTGGGCAGTGAGAGTTGCCTTCTGAAGCGAAGAGGTCTACCTCTGCCTTCCCGAAGAACTCCCAGATCATGAGAACCGTCTGGGGGTGGAGCATCCACTCGTCTGAGGGGACATTGCTCCGAGATAGCATGTCTGCTCCCAAGTTTGTTCTCCCGGGTATGTGAGTCGCCCTGAGCGACTGAAACCTCGGTGATGCCCATTCCAGAAGACGCTTTGCCAGAGCGCATAAGCGGCTGGACGAAAGACCGCCCTGGTGATTTATGTATGACACCACTGTCATGCTGTCCGACTGGACTAAGACGTGGCGCCCTGTCAGGTGTGCCTGGAATGCATGAAGGGCTCGAATCACTGCCAACATCTCGAGGCAGTTGATGTGCAGATGGCATTCCTCGTGAGACCACGAGCCGAAGGCCGGTCTGCCCTCGCAAAGAGCGCCCCAACCTGTGTTGGACGCATCCGTTGAGAGCACCGCCCTTCTGGACACCGCCTGTAGGGGTACTCCTTGGCTGAACCATACAGGGTTCATCCAGGCTTTCAGAGCTGCCAAACAGGCCTGATTGACCCTGAGACGCAGGCGGCCGTGCCGCCAGGCGTGAGGAGGGACCCGGAACTTCGACCAGTACTGCAGAGGCCGCATCCGAAGAAGGCCGAGCTGCAGAACCGGGGAGGCGGAAGCCATCAGCCCTAGCATCCTCTGGAAAAACTTCAGAAGGAAATAGGCTCTGTTCCTGACCGATGCCGCGAGCTGCTGAATGGCCAGAGCGCGCTCTGGAGATACTACAGCCGTCATACGGACTGAGTTGAAAACTGCACCCAGGAACGTTATACGCTGGCTGGGGAGCAGTGAGCTCTTGGCAAAGTTGACCCTGAGACCCAGGCACTCTGAGTAACACGGATCTGTGATGCTCCAGCTCGGCTCGTGACTGGGCTAGGATGAGCCAGTCGTCGAGGTAATTGAGAACCCGGATTCCCATCTGTCTCAGTGGGGAAAGCGCCGCGTTCATGCACTTGGTAAAAGTGCGAGGAGCTAGGGACAGTCCGAATGGAAGGACTGTATATTGGTAAGCCACACCCTCGAACGCGAATCTCAAGAATCGCCTGTGATGGGGGGCTATCTGGATGTGAAAGTATGCATCTTTCAGGTCCAGCGAGCAGAACCAGTCCCCGGGGCAAACCTGCGCGAGGATCTGCTTCAGCGTTAGCATCTTGAACTTCCGTCTCATGAGGGAGAGGTTCAAGAGCCTGAGATCTAAGATGGGTCTGAGACCGCCATCTTTTTTGGGAACTAGAAAATAACGGCTGTAGAACCCCGAATTGCTCTCTGAGGGGGAGACTATTTCTATAGCTCCTTTCCTCAGAAGAGACATGACTTCGGCTCGGAGGACATGAACGTCGTCCGTGTTGACTGAAGTCTGAAGCACCCCGCTGAAGCGCAGGGGCCTTCGGGCGAACTGAAGCGAGTAGCCTCGACTTATGGTTCCCAGAACCCAGCTTGACACTCCGGGGATGGCCCGCCAGGCTTCGGCCCGCGTGACAAGGGGCTGAATGGTATCGGGTGATGCTCCTTGAGTGGTGCTGCCTGAGAGGTAGAGGGGGCAGGTTTGTTCTGCTGAGCCGGCGCAGACTTGGGGCGGCTGGAAGCAGACGTGGAGCTAGGGCGTTTAGGCAGGAAGTGTCGCATAGCCTGAGACGACTCTTGTGCTGCAGTAAAACGCTCTGTAAAGCCCTCTACTGCTGGCCCGAAGAGACCAGAAGGAGAGACCGGGGCATCCAAAAAGGCCGTTTTGTCCATCTCCTTAATCTCGGTCAGGTTGAGCCACAAATGGCGCTCAAGCACGACCAGGCTGGCCATGGATCGTCCAATAGACTGAGCTGTGGCTTTTGTGGCATGCAAGGCTAAGTCAGTGGCGCTGCAGAGGTCACGGAAGGCAGGTGCATCGACGCCAGACTCATCCAGAGAACGGAGGAGCTTTGCTTGAAACACCTGGAGAATAGCCATGGCGTGCAGCGCTGAGGCAGCCTGGCCCGCGGACGTATATGCTCTGCCAGCCAGGACAGAAGTGGTCCCGCAGGGCTTGGATGGAAGGGCCCTCTTAGTGTTCCAACCCACAGCCGTGGGGGCACAGAGGTGAGCCGCCACCGCTTCTTCCAGGGGCGGTAGATGCTTGTAACCCTTCTCTTCAGAGCCATCCACAGAGGTGAGAGCTGAATAATTCGTAGTACATAGGCGGGCAGAATACGGGGCGCGCCACGACTCCGTCAGCTCGTTGTGAACCTCTGGGAAAAATGGCACGGCGCATTGACAAGGGGCCTGGCGGGACTCCGTGCGCTGGGTCGCTCTGCCCCGCCGTCTCTTCCTAGCCTGCTCGCGGGAGGAAGATGACGGGAGGGCGCGAGCGGCGAGATCGCCTTCAATGAAGAAGGTGATCCGCATGCACAGAGAGGCAAGACGCATGTTCTCACAGTGAGAACACGAGGTCACGGTGAGCGCGGCATCTGCATGCTGTCTGCCCAGGCAGCCGACGCACTCACCGTGACCGTCGTCGTCATGCAGAGGGGCTCTGCATGTGCCACACGAGTGGCGCGGCATTTGTAACAACGCCGCCGCCGTGAAAACGGCGTTTGAGGGGCTCTTTTAGAGCGGCAAGGGCCACTAGAGCAGTGAAAACCATTGTTGGAAAGCTCTTTTAGAGCGGCAATAAACCGCGGGAAAATCGCTCTTTTAGGCGCGCCGGATGGCGGCAGGAGACGGGCTGGCAGGCGGCCGGAAGCGGGAAGCCGGCGCTTCTTCCTCGGCAAGCTCAGCAGTCCGCTGCGGGAGCCTCTTCGGCGGCGGCGAGAGCTTCTTTCCAGGCGAGCTTCTTCCAGGCAGCGAAGGCTTCAGCCGGAGATCAGCGAGGAGCGATGTGAAGTCGTCGCTGAAGGAGAGAGAACTGAAATCCTATGGCGAAACGCCCGCTTATATAGCCCTAAACCCCCGCCCATTTCGGCGGGAATATTCGCGCGCTCTGTCGCCATAGGTCGCGCAGCTATGCCGCGCCGTCATTGGTTCAACAACTTGTCTATGAGTGAACCAATGACGATGCAGTTACACTGGGTTATTGAAAAAGGCTTCAGTAACGGGGAAAAAGGAGACCTTTCCCATACGCAGTACGAGTGAAGTATCGAAAGGGAACTGTGCATTGACATAAAAAGGAAAATTACATGCAAGTACTTCTGTACTTTTACTTAAGTAAAAATATGTCTGTACAACTTTCACTTGATATAGAATAATATTTGACCAGTATCTGTAGCTCAAGTAATTTGTCCACCTCTGCTTGTATTTAATTACTTCAAATCTTAAAAGTATATTTTTTAAAAACTGCAGATAATATTAATGAATTAAAAGGCCACTTGTGCACTTAAAGAGAGACACCTTCATGAACTCCCTTTTATTATTGCATTATTATATTTATTCATTTATTCTCTTGTACAGCACAATGGCCAACTGCTGTTGTATTTATTGTGCTATATAAATAAAAGTTTGATTGATTGATTGATTGATTGATTGATGACTATGTTTCTTAACACACTTAAGTAGACTTTTAAAAAGTGCAAAGACAATAGAAGAAAATACCTTTAAATATACTTAAATCCTACTCGAGGGTCAAAAGCACAAATTATTAGCTAATTGCATTTAATATTAATTTATTGTACAGTATAATACATTAAGTTAATTACAATAATGATTATAATTATAATTTGAAAAATAATTAAATGTTTGAAAGCCTTACTTTCATCCAGCTCTTAAGCATATTCTTTAAATTATATTATTTCTGTAATAATTTAAAAGTATACTTATGTGTACTTCTTTTTCACAAGGAGGTTAAAGGTGCCATAGAATGGAAAATTGAATTTACCTTGGCATAGTTGAAGTTCAGTAGATGGAAATGACATACAGTGAGTCTCAAACACCATTGTTTCCTCCTTCTTATGTAAAACTCATTTGTTTAAAAGACCTCCGAAGAACAGGTGAATCTCAACATAACACCGACTGTTACGTAACAGTCGGGATCATTAATATGTACGCCCTCAATATTTGCATATGCCAGCTCATGTTCAAGGCATTACACAAGGGCAGGACGTCTGGATGTGCACAGCAGAATCATTAGACTAGTTAACCCTTGAGGGACGGATTGGGCGGTACCGCCCAAAATGGCATACTTTTACAAATGTGTAGTTATCTCAAAAACTGAGAACTCAAAAACGGTCTTTTTTGCCGTCTTCCTCAGATTCCACTGAAAACAGCGGTATCCAGATTGTATATTAAACGCGCTTCCGTTATTGCGCAATACCACTGCGTAAACAGGCCAATGAAAACGATTATGTTAGGCAGATTCAACACGCAACAACCAATGTAAAAATTGCCGCTGGGAGGAATATTTTTCTAACCCAATCAGAGGAAGGTTACCATGATGTATTCTAGCCATTCAGAGGACTCTGTAGCTCTGCTGTAGCCTTGTAAAAGCTCGCTGGCCTATAGTAAAAGACCGGCAGCCGGGTGTAATCAATAAGCGATCGGAGAATCAGCATCAGGTGGAGAAAGCAGAAATCGATCGGAGTGTTACAGAGAGCGATCTGAGTATTAGCGAGCACAAAGAGATAAATTCGAGAGAGATATAGCATTATTACAGAATTGTTTTATTAAAATGGCAAGCAGTAAAAGATTTACGGCAGAACAAGCTCTTGAACAATTACTGGAAAGTGACGAGGAGAAATCTGGAGCAGACAGCTTTTACACCGATGGAGAGGCCTTGCTTTGCTCACTGGCATGACTAGGACTGTTTGTAAAAAAAAGTTAATTATTTAATTGTTCTTTACACATTTGATTAAACAATAACACATTTCTGTCAAGCAAAGAGTTTGAAAAATATATATTTTTTTTGTTCTATATTCTGTGATGTGTGATTTTCAGTAATAAATGACAAAAATCTAATTTTCGTTTTTGAAATTCTCTAGTTTATTGTACATTTTCTTTCACTCATACTTCTTTTATAAACACATTACATGCATGCTTATGGTAGCTTAGGGTCTTCTGAATCCATAGATACCAAACATAGGGTGTTCCATCTCCTTTACATATGATTTATAAGCCCAAATATAAAAATAGAGAAAACAGACCAAAAAGGGCTTAGTCCCAAAAATAAAAAAAAACGCCTAGGACTGTTTGTAAATAAAGTTAATTATTTAACTGTTCTTTACACATTTGATTGAACATTAACCCATTTCTGTCAAGCAAAGGGTTTGAAAAATATATTTTTGGGTCAAAAACTTTTCACTATTGTTGTGTGAGGTAGGATTTTCAGTAATAAATGAGAAAAATCTCATTTTCGTTTTTGAAATTCTCTAGTTTATTGTACAATTTTTCACTCATACTTCCTTTATAAACATATTGCATGCATGCTTATTGTAGCTTAGGGTCTTCTGAATCCATTGATACCAAATACATGGTGGTCCATCATCATTACATATGGTTTATAAGCCGAAATGTAAAAATAGAGAAAACGGACCAAAAAGGGCTTAGTCCCCTAAGGGTTAAGCAAGTCAAGTCAAGTCAAGTCACCTTTATTTATATAGCGCTTTTTACAATGCAGATTGTATCAAAGCAGCTTTACATTGATAATTGGTATATCATTTTTCCTTTTAAAGAATAGTGTCAATGCAAAGCAAGCAAAGACAATAGTGAAAAATGGCAGATGGAGCAATAATAACTGACATGATCCATGATAACTGTCACAGTTCCCTTGTCTCCCGGACTCCATTTCCCATGATCCTCCTGTTTTGTACACCTGCACTCACTTCCCTCGTCATTTCCCCTTCAGCACTCATCACCTGCACCTTGGCTGCATTCAACTTCGGTTTTTAAATGCCCTTCCCTCACTAACTTCACTCGGTCTCGTTGACTCGGATGTACGTCATTGCTTACGTTGCACGAGTGCCCACTTCTGGCGGAACCTATGTATGGGCTGAACTGGAACGTCCTAAGCCCTTGATCACTTGGAATCCGCAATGGAGCTGATTTATTATTTATTTTTTCCCCTTACAAAATTGTTTAATACAGCATTCTATACGTATATATGTGTGTTTTAAATGTTTAAAAAATAATTAATATATCATAGAGTTGTTTGTGGTGGGGTAAATTAAACGATATATGTGGTGACGTCACAATCGTGTTGCATTGTGGGTTATGGAGCTGCCTGAAGTGTACATATGAAGTAGACTCGCTCCCTCTGTCAAAATCGAGGGAGCGAGGGTCTGTCCATATAAACTTCACGAAGTGGAATGCACTTCAAAATGGTGGCAGGGATTCCCCCGAGGGGAAGTGTTTAGGGAAGTTCGAGAGTGCGTGTCTAAAACCGAACTGGAATGCAGCCCTAGACTTCATCATCAGCACTCCCTTTATTATGGACTCACTCCCTTCACTCCTTGTCTGTCCTATTGTTAGTTTAATGTGTATTGTGTGTGTGACTCTCCTTCGTTTGATTAAAGTACCCAGTGTTGTGGATTTCCGTGTATGCCTCATCTCTACCACACCAGCACCATAACAATAACATGATAGTTTTAGTGATATTTGTAAATTGTCTTTCTAAAAGTTTCGTTATCATGTTGCTAATGTACTGTTAAATGTTAGTTTCAGTGATGAGATCACTGCTTTCATGCGCTCAACATGTCTGTGATCAGCTACACAGTGTTCATCTCTGCAACCTTTCATGGCACGATCTAAATATAATGCCATAGATCTAAATGTAATGCAATACTTTTCACGATTAGTTAACCTTGAGAGCTGTAATAGTAAAAAATGCGCTAAAAGAGAGCAATACGTAGTTATTTCAAATCGAAAGATGTCAGCCAATCACAGCAGTGGCCGTTTACACTGAAGTCTCACAGCAGACACGCCCCTTAAAACAAAGCGTTCAAAACAAAGGGCTAAAATCAGGGTAGGAAAAATGCCTTTTATTTATAATTTATGACAGTTTTGGATGTAAAAAGCATACTAACATCATAAGTGCACCCCAGAAAACATTATAAAACAATACACCAACGCAGTTCATGACCCCTTTAAATAATGAATAGGAGTATGTATGAAATGTATCTGATTGTGTGAAAGTCCTGGATTGAGACGAGTTACAGAAGATCAACAAGAGCCGCACAGATCTGATATAGTGCAGGTTATTGACTGAAGTTTTGATTTGTGTTCTCTGTAGAGTTTCCAGTCTCTCTTAGCACCTCCTGAATCTACAGATGAAACTGATGATCCATTCAGTTCTCTCTTCTCTTTTGATGGCATGAGAGAATCTGTCCGTCAGCTGAGAGAAAAACTGGAGGATTTCTGCAAAGAGGAGATCAAGAAGATCTCTGACAGAGGTAAAGTCCTGTGCCTCGTTTATACCGACGTGTGTAGAAAGATCCTAAATGTGAACGTATAGCAGTTTCTAAAATGTTCCTGCTATTTATATAACATCCAATTGCAGAAAAAAAGTTCTTAAAACTTTAAGATTTAAAAAGAATAAAACTTTATAAATCAGTTCATCTTCATCTTCAATTCAAGTGTAATGTGAACAAGCTCATCAAATCCACCTTCAGAATGACCACAAATATCCCTTGATGGTTCAGAAGTACAACACTCATCATCATGAGGAAGTGTTTATATACATGATGTAGGATTCATCTGCTCTCAGAAATGATCCTTCATCATCTAATATCATATAAGCATCATATTAGAAATGTCTTAGAAATGAATGTATTTTAGCTTGTCTTTTCTCCTCACACTGTTCATGTCTGTTTATTTCTACAGTCACATTCACCAACATGAATCCCAAGATCAAGAACGACTTCCTACAGTGTAAGTCACTAAGAAAACAAGCAGAAAAACTCACTGAATGTGTTCATGTTCTTCCTGTAGAAGGTAAAAGAAATCATGATAGAAGAGTTTAATAATTGATCATGTAAATGATGATTCAAGATATCTGGTCAGCTGTACTGAGACACTGATGATACACTGAACCTGTGGGCACGTTTTCGCGAGTAGCGAAATACGTACCAATGAGTACATATTGCTGCAGTTTCGCTCTGAAATGTCCACTGAGCGGAGCTAAAAGCCGGAGCAGATAATAGGGTGAATGCGGTACGTTTTTATGACGTTGCTTTTTAGATGAATTGACGCGGTTCTCGATTTGACATTTGCGCTCCGTTGAGTTTTAAAATAGAGACTTTAAGCAGCAGCTGCTGATACAATGGCAACGGCATTCTGGCGTTCCATTGCGTATGCGCAAATTTAACCGCTACTTTTGACGTTCTACTGTAACCGTCTACTACGGCAGGGTAGCCGATTTGCCGTAGTCGATAATACGTGACAGACTAGATAAGTAAATGTTATGTTCTATGGTTATGTGGTATTTTAGTTGTATCTGTATGTCATTTAATGCCAACAGCAACCATTCTCTTGCTTTTATTTACATGTAATGTATTGTTTACTATGTCAAATGATTAAATGATCCACGCCATCCTCTTTGTTGTTGCTTAGTGATTTTTGCGTTCTTTAGCTACGGCAGTTGACAGTTTACTTCCGGTCGTCGTTGCCGTTCTATCAACAGCTGTTGCTTAAAGTCCCTAAATAACTTCCCACCGACACTACGCCTAAACCTACCCGATAGTGTTAACAAAAGCAAACGTGACGTAAGAAGCGTCTGTTTTTCAGCTCGTTTAGATCTCTCTTTGAGCTCTTTTTTTTTTTTTTTTTTTTCAGTCACCTTTCACGGTATTCGTACCCAGGCAGGGGGAGTCGACTCCTCGCCGTAAGTCCAACTCTCGGCCGAGCTACCGAGCAAGCTTGGTTATGGCCAAAAAAAGCGAAACGCGTAGAGCCGGAAAGTCCAAAGTACGTTCGTTTACAAATCGGGCACTCTGGTCAGATGCGTTTTGAAGTCGTGACATGATATTGCGCGAGGAGACGCCAAAACGAGTCTTTACGAATCGATAATCCGACCCCGGCCGTCATCGAAACCGTGTGTGAAAACAAGCCAAAGTGCTTATCGACGTTTTACCGGCCTCTAGCGTTCGTTTCTGTCGGAAAGTGCAGCGAGACGTACTTGTCGGTATGTAATTTAGTGTCTCACGAAAACGTGCCCACAGGTACGTCTCTCCCATGAGACCAGGTTGGAACATTGAACCATGAAGAGTTCAGATACATTAAAAGATCAGATTCATAATTCCTGATTCTGATGTGTTTCTCTCCATCAGATTCCCATCAGCTCACTCTGGATCTGAACACAGTGAATGAAAACCTCTGTCTGTTTGAGAGGAACAGAGTGATTACTAAAACTGACACAGTCCAGCCGTATCCTGATCACCAAGACAGATTTGATTTGTATCATCAGGTGTTGTGTAGAGAGAGTGTGAGTGGATGCTGTTACTGGGAGATTGAGTGGAGTGGAGATTATGTAGGTATATCAGTGTCATATAAGAGCATCAGCAGGAAGGGATGGGGTAAAGAGTGTGCGTTTGGACTTAATGATCAGTCCTGGATGTTGAACTGCTCTTCCTCAAGATACTCATTCATACACAATCATATACACACTGATCTCCCTGCAGCGCCCATAAGTGGTAGAATAGGAGTGTATGTGGATCACAGTGCAGGAACTCTGTCCTTCTACAGCGTCTCTGAGACACTGAGACTCATCCATACAGTCCAGACCACATTCACTCAGCCGCTCTATCCTGGTTTCTATGTTTGGTCTGGATCAGTGAGACTGTGTTGATGTTTCAGAATAGATTGTAACAGTAAGATGATATGGAGTCTCTTATTTCCTCTTCATTACATTAATACAGCTGAACTGCTTAAACTGAAATAACAGAATAAATTTGTGTAGAGACAGTAGTGTGTGTGTGCTCGCATTTGTGTGCACATTTTTGTGACATATCAGGACACAAATTTGTATAATGACATGGGTATGACATAGGTATTACAAGGAGAAGGTGACTTATGAGGACATTACCCTTCTCTTAGACTAAATAAATTGCCTTGCCTTGAGGTTCACAACTTTATCTAACCAGCAGCAATTTAGTATATCATACAATACTTGCATTAGGCCTCAGCTTTTCAAAAGCATCTGGATATACTGTTGCAGTAGAAAGTCCTGTGAGTTCAATCCGATTGGTGCTGAAGTTGCAATCGATGTCTTCTTTGTTGAATGAAGGGCCGATGACAAACTTGCATGGTTTGACTGTTAGTGGGGAATGAGTTATTTTCCCTCCCAGCTCAAGGGCTGGGTGGTCTCATGTGCCAACAATCAGTAGTATAGCGGGGACAAACAGAAGAACCAGAAGACAGTGTGAGTTTTCTGCTCGGGGGTATTTAACTTCTACAGAAAGTTTACACCCCTGAGTCTTGGCTTGAACAATGAGAAATGTCCAATTCTCTGGCAGGAGATTTTCTTTGTTTGAGAGTGACCTCATTTGCCTGAGGGGTGTGGCTATGAAGTTTGTGTCTATTTATATTCTGATTAATATAACAAACACACAATGCATTCTATGAGATGGTGATGTCCACCAAAGTGTGAGTCATTAAATGAGCATTAATTTGATAGGAGACATGAGGTACACAGGGTTACCTTAACTAACAGTATACTCGTAAGATTTTCATAAAGCAAAATACAATGCAAGAGACACTTTACAAGACAGTAATAATTGTACACACAATGTCCTGGGATGCATGTTCATTTATAGAACACTTTGTCTATAAATTAATGCAAGTGTGTTCCAAGGGCTATGGCCTCTGCTTTTTGGCTGCATAGTTCAGGGGTCAATAAATTAAGCCTTATCAGATGGTGTCCATGGTAACTGAGGCCCTTCTTGTCCTAGTTGGGGGAAGATGGTTCCATAAACCACAGAATGAGTTTCAAGGATTATTTGTTAAATATTACAAGTAATTGTGCCTGATTGGTCCAAATGCTTCAGCTGATATCGATATCGATACCGATACAATACTTTTAATCTGAACTTATACATTTTAAAATTTCTTAAATTATTGAATTACTAAGAGTAAAATGGGTAATGATACCCACTTAACATTATGTTTTAACATTCAATACCCCTTAATTGCAAGTTATTAGATTATATTTTTGTTTACACATGGTTAAAATGTTTACTTGTAGTGGTAACTATGGAAATCTGCAAATACTATAGGCCTAGCTGAACTATGATCACTGTAGTAATGGTTCATTTTCATAAGGGATTGCCAGTGACAGGCTGTTGCACCCATAAAATGCAACCTTTGTATTCTGACAGTGTATCAACATTAGTTACAGAATAGAACATCAACAATCAACGCTCAATTTAAATAAATGTAATTGCACAAATTATGTAGGCTACTATTTCATTTTGTTTCTTGTGAAATAACTCAAACATATTATGTTTTTTTTTTTGTCTTCTGTTAATCATTGTTCTGGGCTGCGTTTCCCAAAAGTATCAATGGTTTCTTAGGATACTAACGACAGCCCTGTTTGAATGTAGTGTCGGCAGTGAGTGAACGCTCTCTGTGATTGATTGGTTCTGACTTGCAGCATTTTGCGCGTGTTCAGATAAACAGGAAAATAGTTCTACTGCACAATTATTCGCCAACATAGATTATTTGTCCAATTCAATGCATATTGTACTCATTAAATTTATTGTTAAATAAACAAAATCACTGGTAAAAAAAAAACACACCTTAGTATCAATATTTTTTATTTCAGTATCGAAACTTTCGATACTCAATGTCAGTATCGATATATCCTTTATATCAATATATCCATTCCTTTTCTCATAATCTCTGATGTGAAGATGATGCTGAGCTAGAAGTCTTCTAAGGATCCTCAAGCTTGTGACAGGCTACGGCCTTGTCTTTCCATTCACCAAAGATCCTCTGACTCCAACTGGTTCTCTCTCATCAAGACAACATTAGCAATGATCAACGGGAGCCTCCACAAATTGCATCACATTTAATTCAAATGGGCGAGACATGCAAGTATCAAACTAATTCTCATTATTTGATACATTAAGTATCCTTATCCTTTTTAAAGAAGGGCATGTTAGAACTAAACTGATGGTTCGCTCAAGGCTGTGATCTGCTGAATTTTAAACAATGCTATAACTTATTGCTTTCCTGTATTCTGCTTCAGCTCTCTCTTTCCTTTGGTAATCTGTATGCATGTATGTGTGTGAATGTCAGAGTAGTTAAGTGTTTAGTCTAGTTAATAAAGTCTTGTTCATGTCACATGTAAAGTTGTCCGTGTTTCATGCTCTCATAATGGAGTCCCTAATCATGCAGATTTTGACTACATGCTCTGAGTAGTACTGTACAATAAGATTGTTATTTCCCATTACCTGAAAATGAACATTTTTTTAGAATTAATAAACAGTTAACCAAGTGTTCAGTGGAAATAGGTTAACTGATTGTAATATTAATTTTACTATATTAGGTTGATTCTATTAACTGATCCAAATATTTATAATTAATTATAACTAGTTATTTTATATTTTGAGTTAATTTGCAACAACAGGCAAATTTCCCTGTTAAGCCTCATACTGAGATAAGAGACTATAACAGAATGACAAGGTAAAATCATTAGTCCTTGTAGCCACTGATGAGATGATGCTTCACAACAAAGAGCGACTTAAAGAGATGCATTTTAATATTAAGACATAAGGTTTATTGTTACTCACGTAACCCTGGTTCACTTTCAATTCGGTTCACTCGCTGTCACGGTTTTCAGATGCATTGTTTCCTTCTTGTCACGTGTTCTTTGTTTTGACAGTTGTGCGCGTGTTGAGTATGTGCGAGTGTGTTTGTGGGTGTGTCTCGGCCACGACAATCATCATTGGATCCAGCTGCCACTCATCACCTTCCCCACCTGATGCTCATTCAGTCACCCTTCAAATACTCACCTCATTCTCCCATTCATTGTCAGATCGTTGTTTGGTGTCCTGTCTTGTGGTGTCCGCTCATGACCGAGATTCCTGTGTTCGTCGTTCCAGTTCCTGTTCTCGTCTTCGTGTCTTCGTTCACTGTCTGGATTGGATTATCACCATCACCACGCTTCATCACACCAGCGCCATCCACGCAGTGATCACCTCAGTTCCTGTTGTCTGCCACGCCTGCCTTTCTCTGACCATTTGTCTATCTCCTTCTATATTATAATAAACGGAGTTAACTTGCACTTGCTTCCTGTGATTCATCATGACAGAACGATCTGACCTAGGAACGGAAGCAGCAAGCTCGTCACAGTCTATGCTGGAGGATTTCGTCAACGGTAGCATCCGCTGCATGGAGTCGCAGGAGAGAGACCTGAATAAGACAGGTAGAGCAGTGCAGGCGTTGGTAGCGCAGGTGTCCGAGCTCACCCAGCAATTCCAGCTGTTTCATGGTCCCGCTGCGCCGCCCACACCGCCTGTTCGCTCACCATCACCAGAGGGCGCCCCCAGTTTGGAAACACGTCTTCTGATCCCGGAGTCTTATGGAGGTGAACCCAAATATTGCAGAGCGTTTCTCACACGCTGTTCCATGCACTTTGCTTTGCAGCCACGGACTTTCAGTACGGAGCAGAGTAAAGTGGCATTTGTTCTCACCCTTCTGACGGGGAGGGCAGCCCTCTGGGAAACGGCGGTGTGGGAGAACCAGGACATCTGCTGCAACTCGTTCCAGGCACTTTCGGCTGAGATGAGAGGAGTGTTCGATCGATCGGTCGCGGGGAAAGAAGCCGCTAGACAACTAGCTGAACTGCACCAAGGAGAGAAGTCGGTGTCTGATTATTCCATCGAATTTCGCACACTTGCAGCTGAGTGCCATTGGAACGAGGAGGCGCAGCGGGACATGTTCCTGCATGGGCTGGCTGGTCGCGTCCAGCGGGAGATCTACGCGCTGGACCTCCCCCCGACTTTCAATGGACTCGTGGATTTGGCACTTCGGGTGGACGCTCGGCTGACCAGGGCCGAGCAGCTTGACCCGATTCGGAGGAACACGGAGTATTTGAGGTCCAGCAGCGGGGACGCGGTCAGCCCAGCTCAAGATCCCAAGCCCATGCAGGTGGGTCGAGCTCGGCTTTCCCGGGAGGAGCGGGACAGGCGGAGGTCCCAAGGACTGTGCCTATATTGTGGTAGACATTGCGACATGTTGCGTATAGTTGTCCGTTAAAAGGGGCTAACCCGGCAGTAAACTTGAGGCTACTGTCGGGTGGGATCTCCGCCGGGAAGTCCTCAACCACCTCCACCCTCCTCCCGGTGAGACTGGGGTGGTCCACTCACGTTCACCACTGTCGTGCACTTCTGGACTCGGGGGCAGAGGGTAATTTTCTGGACAGAGCTCTTGCAAACAAGCTTCACATCCCACTCAAACCCCTCACCGACATGATTACAGTTCACGCACTCAATGGACAACGCCTACCCACCATTTCGCACATCACAGACATCACCATGACCATCGCCGGCAACCATTCAGAACTCACCTAATTTTTTGTTTTTGATTCCCCCCACTCTCCGGTTGTCCTTGGTCACCCCTGGCTCACTAAAAACAATCCCCGGGTAGACTGGATCCAGAACTCCATCGTGGCCTGGAGTAAAAGTTGTCATAAGTCTTGTCTCGTTTCTGTCTGTTCGTCTGTCTCTGGTTCTGTGTTGCAGGTGGAAGCAGTGGATCTGTCTAACGTGCCTGTCGAGTACCATGGCCTGAAGGAGGTGTTCAGTAAGTCCAGGGCTGCTTCTCTCCCTCTCGCATCGTCCCTATGACTGTGCTATAGATTTATTACCAGGTAAATCTCCGCCTAAAGGCAAGTTATATTCACTTTCAGTTCCTGAAAGAGAGGCTATGGAGAAATATATTTCTGATTCACTAGCAACCGGGTTTATTCGCCATTCCTCTTCTCCAGTGGGGGCGGGATTCTTTTTTGTGGGGAAAAAGGATGGATCTCTGCGACCTTGTATTGATTACCGGGGGTTGAATAACATTACGGTAAAGAATACTTATCCTTTGCCGTTAATGTCTTCGGCCTTTGAGAGGTTGCAGGGAGCCTCCGTTTTCACAAAATTGGATTTAAGAAATGCTTATCATTTGGTCCGCATCAGGGAGGGCGATGAATGGAAGACTGCTTTTAATACCCCTAGGGGGCACTTTGAATACTTGGTTATGCCGTTCGGGCTTTCCAACTCCCCAGCAGTCTTCCAGGCACTCGTCAATGACGTGCTGAGAGACATGGTCGATCAGTTCATATATGTCTACCTGGACGACATATTGATTTTTTTCCTCGTCTCTCCAGGAGCATGTTCAGCATGTTCGACGAGTACTTCAGAGGTTGCTAGGGAATGGGCTTTTTGTCAAGGCGGAGAAATGCGTTTTTCATGCACAGTCTGTTCCTTTTCTAGGGTACATCATGTCGACTGAGGGAGTGCGCATGGATCCTGAGAAAGTAAAGGCTGTGGTAGATTGGCCAAGTCCAGATTCCCGTAAGGCCCTACAGCGGTTTCTGGGGTTCGCCAATTTTTACCGTCGGTTTATCCGGAACTTCAGCCAACTAGCCTCACCTCTGACTGCCTTGACCTCCCCCAAGATTACGTTCAGGTAGTCAGATGCAGCTGAGGCTGCGTTTGCCAAACTGAAGGCTCGCTTTGTTTCGGCCCCCATTCTTGTTGTCCCTGATCCATCACGGCAGTTTGTGGTGGAGGTCGACGCGTCAGAGGTGGGGATAGGTGCAGTGTTGTCCCAGCGCTCTTTTTCAGATGATAAGATGCACCCTTGCGCGTTTTTGTCTCATCGTTTGTCTCCCGCCGAACGTAATTACGACATTGGTAACAGGGAGTTGCTGGCAGTCAAGTTGGCCTTGGAAGAGTGGTGTCACTGGTTAGAGGGTTCTGGGGTACCCTTTATAGTCTGGACCGATCACAAGAACCTGGAATATATTAGAACAGCCAAAAGATTGAACTCCAGGCAGGCTCGGTGGGCACTTTTTTTCGGATGTTTTGATTTTACCATCTCGTACCGCCCGGGTTCCAAGAACATCATACCCGATTCTTTGTCACGTATTTTTGATCGTTCCGAAGCCTGTCTACTCCCGAGTGTATTTTACCTGAGACATTAGTGGTCTCCACTCTGACATGGGAGGTCGAAGCGAGAGTCAAAGCGGCTCTAGAAAGGGTAACGCCTCCGCTCGAGTGTCCACCTAACCGCTTATTTGTGCCGGAGGAACTACGGTCCAGAGTTATCCAGTGGGGTCATTGTTCCAATGTAGCGTGTCATCCAGGAGTCTGTCGAACTAAATTTTTAGTTAAGCAACGATTCTGGTGGCCCCGCATGGCTCGTGACGTTTGTGATTTTGTGTTGGCTTGTTTAGTCTGCGCTGTTGGTAAGACTTCCAATCGTGCTCCAGATGGGTTGCTCCAACCACTGTCAGTCCCTTCGAGACCCTGGTCCCACATTTCGCTCGATTTTATCACCGCCGTCCCACCCTCCCAAGGGTATACGGTTGTTTTGACCGTAGTGGACCGGTTCTCGAAGGCAGCTCATTTCATCCCCTTGCCCAAATTACCATCAGCCAAGGAGACAGCGGTTACCGTCATTGACCACGTCTTTCCGCTTCATGGCCTCCCGGTAGACGTAGTCTCTGACAGGGGTCCCCATTTGTATCCAAATTTTGGCAGGAGTTTTGTAGATTGCTGGGGGCGACTGTTAGTTTGTCCTCTGGGTTCCATCCCCAGAGCAATGGTCAGACTGAGAGAGCCAATCAAGATTTGGAGCGAATGTTACGATGTTTGGTCTCTAAGAATCCTTCCTTGTGGAGTCAGTGTGGTGGTTACAAAAAATAATATCAAATTATAAAAATATTTGACATTGAATATGTTTTTTTTTATATATAATGTATTTTACATTATATATATTGTTTTTGTCTGACAATCGATCACTGATCATTTGATTACTTTTGCCTTGAAAGCGTTCACCTGAGGGGGGAGGGGGGGCGCGCTGCTCAAATAATAAACAGACTGATGTGAAGCAGCAGCAGCTCCGTGTCGTTTGATTAAAATACATTTATTTCTCCTCTCATCAGGTATGAGTTATATAAAACAGTAAGAATATGTTCCTAACACATGAGAGTCATGAAAAATGTATATGATGTTGTTTAAAGTTATAAATATCTCATGTTTAATAAGGATAAAAGTTCATTACAGATTTCCTTTTGATTAGTTTGAGCTAGTCATGTAGTTCATGCTAACGATGGGGACCATGCGGTCTGACAGATAGCATGACGGTACAGTTGTTAAAGGGCACCTATTATGCAAAATTCACTTTTACATGGTGTTTGACCATAAATGTGTGTTAGCAGTGTGTGAGCAAAACCACCCTAGAATGAGAAAAATCCACCCAGTGTTTTTTTTACAATCTCAATAATTCATAAGCACTGTCTCAAAATGCCCTGTTCTAAGATTGCTCTCACTGTGACGTAGAATTGCACTAAGCCCCACCCACGTGGTTTGATTGACAATCTGGTTTTGGCATAGACCCCGCCCTCGGTGATCTGTCAACCATCCTCCATTGTTTCAACGACAGCCGGTAATGTCTCCTAAGAAACATAAGTGTTCTGTTGTGGGATGTAATAATGAACATAGTAGTTTTCACTTACTTCCGACATCAGAGCCACTGAAAACGCAGTGGATGGATTTTATTTACGAAGGAAAGGCGCCACTCAAAATTCCAAAATACGTTTATGTTTGCGCGAATCATTTTTTGACTGACTGTTTTGAGAACGAGGGTCAATTCAAAGCAGGTCTTGCTTCAAAGTTAATCCTCAAGTGTGGATCGTTGCCTACTGTTCGCGATCCAACGTCACCTCCAGAAGAAGTAAGTGTATTTAATGTTTTTTGAGCAAATAGTCATTTCAGTCGATGTCAGCCAATTCAATAACAAATGCGTCTAAAGTTGTTGTCGTTGTCGTAGAATGTCTGTGTATATAATTTAAACCTTGTTTGTATAGTGTGTATCTAACGTACTTAGCAAACGTTATCACAGTATTTGTGTTTGTAGTTTCAAAAAATTGCGCAAACGTTATCACAGTGTGTGTGTGTGTTGCACATCCATAATTGCAAAGAAGACGCGATTAAAACTCTATAAGTACATAAATGAATCAAATAACCATTCAGAGACGTCCTGCTCCATTCTCAATTATGTTTCTTCTGCCGGAGTCTCTTCATCATCTGGGTCTGATTCCGGTTCAAACATGTACGGCTGAATGCCATACAAAACAGCGGGTCTCTCACTCTCAGCCATTCTGCTTCAACCGACTGTTAATTGCCATAGGTATGCAAGTTACGCCCTCATCCAAAGGCAGGGCGGGGATATGCAGCTCATTTATATTTAAGGTGGTACACACCAAAACAGCTCTTTTTAAAACAGGCCTCAAAAATGACATTTTCAAATGGTTATAATAAATTAACTGTGGGGTATTTTGTACTGAAACTTCACAAATACATTCTGGGGACACCCAAAACCAATATTACATCTTGTAAAAAGGGGCATAATAGGTGCCCTTTAATGTTATATGTGTTTTTTTGTTTGTTTGTTTGTTTTTTGGATGAATGATGAAACAGTTTAGCTTGATAAAATGCATTTGTACTAAAAATGTTTCTCAAAGGATAATTGTCAGGGTTGTGTCAGATGATTAATACAGCAGAATGTTATCTATGTATATGTTATAAATGAATATATTATATTATCTTATATTATATTATACTATGTCTTTCATTGTGGCTACAGAAATATATGAGAAAAATGTATATAATTAACTCTGTTTTATAAGTGATGCTGTCACTCACTGGACTATAAAAAATACTTGAACTCTTTTAAATGTTTATAAAAATAATACACAGACTGATGTGAAGCAGCAGCAGCTCCGTGTCATATGATTAATATACATTTATTTCTCCCCTCATCAGCCGGTGAGGGTGCTACAATTTGGAGGCCCCAGCGAGGATGAATGCAGTATGAGACGGCTTCCAGTGACGACAGCCCACTTCCAGTGCCATTCAGCCTACTACTCATCCCAGGTGACCAGTGGAGTGAAGATGTTTGGTGTCCGTGTCGAGCCAGGAAGGAGAGTGCATGCAATCTGAGTGACTTTAGATCCAGTAGCAGAAACAACAGAGCAGGAAAAGCTGCAAAAAGAAATTGACACGTTACAATTAGCTCTGCAAAAGTTAATCGAGCAAAAACAGGGTGCAGCAAAGCGCACATACCAAAACACTAGCACACTACAAAACACAAACATACCACAAAGCTTTCACACATTCCAAAGTTCAAACATACAGCAAGACACACACACCTACCCACATCCAGTGCCATCCCGACCAGTCATGTTTTCCTGGAACAGAGAGTTCAAAATATCAGGACAGATTGGTGAGCATGGACAAAAAGACAAACTCACCTTTTCAAGTTTGGCTCATCAAATTGAGCATGGACTGAGCAGGGGGTTTTCAGAGCTTGAAATTGTGGATGCAGTAATAAGAGCAATGGCACCAGGAATGCAGCTGCGTAGCTACCTGGAGGGAAAACCAAACTTAACGCTGCCCATTCTTAGACGCATTCTACGAGCACATTATCAAGAAAAAGGGGCAACTGAATTGTACAAGCAGCTTACCTCAGAAGTACAGAACAGCAAAGAGACCCCACAAAGTTTCCTCGTCCGGTGTCTTGATTTGAGGCAAAAGATCCTGTTTGCATCTCAGGAAGCGGAATCCAGTTTGAAATATGACCCGATCCTTGTCCAGAGCATGTTTCTCCACACTGTTTTAACTGGCCTGCAAAATGAAAGTATTAGAAGTGACCTGCAACCTTACTTGGCAAGAACTGATGTGAGTGATGAATTTCTCTTAGACAAGGTCAATGCTGCGTGCGCAAATGAAACAGAGCGTCAAAACAAGAAGAATCTTCTATCCCAACAGCACATCAAAGTGAATCCAGTGCAGACTAATGAAGTTGCTGTCGAAAAGAAAGGAAAGACATAGTGTCACAAAAACACAGAGAAACATGAACCTGACATTTTGAGTGAGTTAAAAGAAATGCGGTCCGACATGGCATTGTTGAAGGATCTCAGTGTGGAGGTGTCTCAAATTAAAGAATCCATACGACAGCCTCAGATCATGTCCACGCAGTGTCCCACCCATGTGAGGGAGCAAACCAGCATGCAACCTCCTCCATCTCTGTACCCGCCTCCAAGTTATCTGCAGCCCTATGACAGGAGAAGGGGAGCATTCCAATGGCAACAGTGGTTCCCTGCACAACGCTACCATCCTCCTTTAACTCGTGTGAGGAAATGTCTGGCCTGTCAGCAAAGTGGATTGGATGTGTACTGCACTCATTGTTATAGATGTGGCAGCAGCGACCATTTCCTGGCTGGTTGCAGAGCGCGAGGGCCAATGATGTACAGAGACCAGTCGTTAAACGGGACAGGGTCACCACCGCGGGACAGGGAGTGACCAGCTATACATTAAAGTCCCCACAAAGCTGTGCACATTGTGGCATCATATATCCTGACCTCATATTGCAACAATGTGCCGCCTGTAAACAGACATTGTATTGCTCCAAAGCCTGTCAAGCTAATCACTGGACAAAACACAAAGAACAATGCGATCAGTACTCTAATGTAAATATAAATGCTGCAATGCCTAAAAGGAAACTGAAAGCATACGGGTACCTGTACATCTTTTGTAGGGAAGCAGTGTCTGGTACAGTGTTACATCCAAGGCCAGCTTGTTGATGCATTATGGGATACAGGATCTCAAGTGTGTATAGTGGATGAGCAGTGGAAAAATGACCACTTACCAAATATCAGACTGAGATATGTTGCAGAGGTAATTGATGCGCCTGAGGGAATCCGTCTTGTGGCAGCAAATGGATAGGACATACCTTATACGGGATGGATGGAAGTGACTTTTGGTTTGGCATCAAATTAATTGACAACAAAAGAACTTGTCATGCCTGTGTTGGTCATGAGGGGCAGACAGCTTTGTCATCCTATTATCGGATACAACGTGATTGAGCAAATGATGAACAACAAATAATTAATTCAGCCAGTTACCCCTGAATCTCTAAGAACTGTTCTTCCTAGTGTGGAGAGAGAAAAAGTCCAAGCTTTTATTGAGCGAGTTCATGCTGAGACACCATGTGAATATTTAGTCAAAACAACAAAGGAATATGTTAAAGTGCCCAAACACACATCTGTACAAGTTGAATGCAGAGTGCAGTCACATCGACCAAAGGAAGAGGAGACATTGCTCATTTTTGAGCCTGATGTTAACCCTCAGTGGGCAGAGGGGTTGGAGTTCTGTGAGACAATCGTGACCCTGCGGCAACATACTTCGCCACACATAATTGTCAGTGTTCAGAACCCTACGGATCATGACTTACTGTTAGCAGGCAAGATGATCATAGGCACAGTGCAACCAGTACAGGCCGTTTATCCAACTGCTGCTTTTGAGGGACCTTGTTTAACTTCTGTGAGTGTCAACCAAATAAAAAATGAAACCAGCCATACCTCCGATATTGAATGGGTTCCGCCGGTTGACTTGAGCCATCTCAGTGAGCCTGAAAGACAAATTGTTCAACAACTGTTAAAACAGGAAGCAGCTTCATTCTCCAAATCTGAGATTGACATAGGTTGCATAGAAAAGCTGCAGCTAGCCATTTCACTGAAAGACACTACTCCCGTTGCACGCACTTACCAGTCAGTGCCTAAACCCCTCTATCAAGAAATGAAAAACTACCTGCATGATCTCATTGCACAAGGATGGGTGCAGAAATCAAACTCACCATATGCCTCACCTGTTGTATGCGTTCGAAAAAAAGATGGCAGCTTACGTCTGTGTATCGATTACAGACAGTTAAATCGTAAAACTCATCCTGATAGACAACCCATCCTTCGTGTACAAGACATTATGGACAGTTTGGGAGGGAACTCCTGGTTTTCACTTTTTGACCAAGGAAAAGCGTATCATCAGGGCTTCATGGCCAAGGAAAGTCGACCATTAACAGCCTTTGTAACACCATGGGGCTTGTATGAGTGGATCCGGATACCTTTCGGCCTGATGAATGCTCCTTCGGCTTTTCAGCGCTGTATGGAGGAGTGCCTGGATGAGCTAAGGGATAACATCTGCGTGACACGTTAGTTTTCAGTAACACCTTTGAAAATCCTGTAGAGGATGTGAGAAAAGTCTTGCAAAGATTGAGGCAGTATGGAATAAAGTTAAAGCCTAGTAAATGTGAATTATTTAAACGTGAAGTGCGGTACCTTGGAAGGATTGTGTCTGCAGAAGGGAGTAAGATGGATCCGGCCGATACAGCTGCTGTGACAGACCTGAAAGAGAAGAGACCTGGTACGGTTGGGCAACTGAGAGTTGATTTCTCCAGAATCGCAGGACCCTTGTATGACCTACTGAAACAAACTGAGACAAACAAAGAGGAGTGCAAAGAGACAAAGAACCAACAGTGGAAAGGAAAGAAAAGGGGAGTACCTTCTCAGACGCCAATTGTGTGGACGGACAAGCATCAAGAGATACTGGAGGGACTGATAGACTGTCTGGTTGAGCCTCCTGTTCTTGCATTTCCTGACTTCTCACAGCCATTCGTACTTCATACTGACACATCAAATCAGGGACTTGGAGCTGTTTTGTATCAAAAACAAGATGGAAAGCTTAGGGTCATCGCGTATGGGTCCCGAACATTGACAGCTGCGGAAAAGAAGTACCACCTCCACTCAGGAAAACTGGAGTTCCTGGCCTTAAAATGGGCTATCACCGAAAAGTTTAACACTAGAAGTCCCAGAGATTTGTAACCCTCCTTTAGCCAAGTGGATGCTAACTGGCTAGTCTTTTGGCTATCATTAGCATCAATTCATGTGTAAATATGGTCATTACCTGAGCAATCTGCAGGGGGGTTGGGGGTGTGTGTGTGTGTGAATGGTTGCTGGTGGCTTGTTTGTATGTGTGGGGGAGGGAGGGCTACTAAAAGCAGAGAACTTGATTGACCATGGGCCGGTTTCAGAAAGGAGGTTAAGTGAAAACTCTGAGTATGTTAACCCTGAAATGAGGGAGTGCAAGTGATGTTTAAAAAGTTAACTCACTCATTCATACTGCAAAAATGCTTTTCATACTAAGTATTTTTTATCCTATTTCAAGTAAACTAAAAAAAAAAATCTTAAATCAAGATGGATTTTCTATAGGAGAAAATTATATATGATATTTAGTCTTGTTTCCTGGGGGGATCTAAATTAAGTGCCAGTGTGGTAATAAAAATAATCTTAATGCAAACGGAAAGTGTTGGAGTGTCTACCCAGGTGAAAAAAAAAGTGCAGTAAAATACACTTTATTTTAGTACACTTTTACACTTCCATAATGTACAGTGCTCTATTTCCATGCACTTATTTTGTACTTAATATACTAAAAGCTCTTCTTTAGTACTTCTTAAGATAATCTTAAGAACATCTAAGTGTACTCAACTGTGCTATTTTGAGACACCATGAATTTGAACTAAAATGTGCTTTTAACATACTATCTGTATAGAAAAATGTATTTAGTTACCACTTGTAGTACACTTGAACCCATCTTTCAAACACTTTTAAAAATGGACTTATGATGTATTTCAAATATAAGACTAATATATAATGAATATATACAAAATGTATTTATAATATATTGCCAGGCAGTGCCAGGATTGTGAGTGATTGCTGGAATGTACTCACTCACTTTTTAATATTATTTGTAAATATGTGTACAAATGGTTGGTTTCTTTATTTTATTTTGTACTATTTTTATCAATAGATCTCAGCAACAAAGGGAAAAAAAAACATGTGTGTTGATTTCTCCCTAAGATGGCAAAGTGAAACACAAGTTTCCTTGAAGTGGCTCAGCATGGCCCCACATTGTTTACATAACAAAAGCAACTGTTCACAGCTGATTAAGGATATTAGCCTAAAGACTTCCAGCCCATCGGCTGTCCTGCGGGTTTTATAGGTAGAAAAGCCAAATGGCTGCTCTCTGGGACTTCTAGTGTTAAGGATTATTTGCACTATGCACCCACATTCACTGTGTTTAGTGATAATAATCCGCTCACCTATGTCTTGACCAGTGCAAAGTTAAATGCAACAGGGTGTAGATGGGTGGCAGAATTTGCGGATTTTCATTTTAACATCAAATACAGGCCCGGCAAGGAAAATGTTGATGCAGACAGCCTATCCAGAATGCCCCTGGACATTGAGACAATAATGAAAGTGTGCACAGAGGAATTACCATCTGACTGTGTTGAAGCAACCATCCAAGCAGTAGAGGCACCGCATTCCAACCTCTCTTGGACTGCCATGATTTCTTTTGATGACACCCCGACATCTGAGCACGTATGTGAACCATTGCCTGTGGATGAGATCAGACAAGCACAGTGAAATGATGACCACATTGGACCCGTATTACAGTTCAAGTTGGCCAACAAAAAGCCAACGGGACATCTGTTTAAGACCTTGAGTGCACAAAGTAAATGTTTACTGCGCAGTTGGGATAAACCTGTCTTGGGAGACGATGGCATCTTCCGTAGAAAGACGAATACCCGAACACAGCTAATCTTACCTGCGAAGTATAAGCAACATGTGCTGAGAGAATTACATGACAACATGGGTCATCAAGGCCTTGATCGGACAATGTCATTAATCAGAGACAGGTTCTATTGGCCACAAATGAATTATGATGTTGATCATTATGTGACCAAAAGTTGTGCTTGCCTGAAACAAAAGAAACCATGTAAAGAGACCAGAGCACCTCTGCAAAATATTGTCACTACTCACCCGTTCGAGCTTGTTTCCATTGATTTTTTACATTTGGATAAATGTAAAAGAGGGTACGAATACATCTTAATCGTAGTTGACCACTTCACACGATTCGCACAAGCTTACGCAACTACCTCAAAATCTGCTAAAACTGTTGTTGACAAGTTGTTTAATGACTACGCTCTAAAGTTTGGGTTCCCGCAAAGAATTCATCATGACCAAGGAGCGGAGTTTAAAAACCAGCTGGTTGCTCAGTTGAAGAAGAGTTGTGGAGTTGCGGGATCAAGGACCACACCGTATCACCCCCAAGGAAATGGGCAGGTTGAACGTTTCAACCAAACTTTACTCCAGATGTTGAAAACATTGACCGAAAAACAGAAAACCAACTGGAAAGAGTCCCTAGACAAACTTACCTTTGCATACAACAGCACACGATGTGAAGTTACAGGATTTTCACCATTTTATTTACTGTTTGGAAGGTCCCCAAGGTTACCTGTGGATCTGCTGTTTGGCTTGATCTATGAAACAGGAACTGCCGACGATAAAGAGCATGTAAAGAGATGGAGGCAAGAAATGCAAGAAGCTTTTGAAATTACCAGACAGACAGCGAAGAAGTCAGCAGAAAGGAATAAGAAGAATAATGATGGGAAGGTGAGGAGTTCCATATTGTGCCCTGGAGATCGTGTCCTAGTGCGAAACTTGACACCAAGAGGTGGGACTGGGAAGCTCCGCAACCACTGGGAAGATGTTGTACACACAGTAGTACGTCAAGTAGGAGAAGGGAGTCTAATTTACGAAGTGAAACCGGAACAAGGAAAGGGAAGATCTCGTGTTCTTCACCGTAATCTCTTACTGTCTTGCGATTACCTACCATTGGAGGTTGAACTCAGGAAGGAGTCAAAGACGAAGAAGACAGTGAACGAACAAAGGTTAGCGGATGAAAATGAGTCTAGTCCAGAAGAAGGGGCGGATGAAGACTATTACTGTTACTTACCTGCTGTGCAGCATCAGCAACCTGTGGAAGAAAACAGCGAATTAGATAACCCATACTTACCTTTTGTCCAGCCCAGAGAACCTGAAAAGGAAAAAAGAGAAGTTAACCTAGAGATAATGAATGCTGATGAAACAACAGCCCAAACAGAAAATGAAGACTTACCTCAACAGGAAGGAGATGCGATGAATGAGGAACAACCTTTAGAACAACCTGATGATGTAGCAGATGCTTCTGCAGCCCCAGATGAAAGTAACAGTGAAGCAGAACAGGGGTACAGATGGCCTAGGAGAGAGAGGAGACCACCGAAAACATTTACCTATGATTACCTGGGTACCCCTGCATGTTATAGTGCACAGCATCCAAACACAATGTCATTTCACCCCACACCATATGAAATGCAGAACCTTATATCATGGACTTACCCAGTGTCACAGTATCAGCCAGTATATTTATATGCATACTGAAAAGACGGGGTTAAAAAAAAAAAAAGGGTTCAAAGTTAAAACAAGACAAAAGACTGTAATGTCCAGTATATACTGTGACAAGTCTCCCGAGCTCTCATCAGCGTCGCCCTGGAAACAAACAAGGATCACCTGTCAGCACTCAGCACGGGCCGGACCGTCACAGCTGCAGGAGATCAACGCACCCCATAAAACGCCACACAGTGAAACACCAGGTTGAGCTTTACACTCCATGCAGCCAAGCGCTAACGCCTCTCTCTCTCTCTTACCCAGACAGCAGCTGGTGACGGCCCGGAAGCACTGCACGTTTGACACTGCCACATGCTACACGGGACCCACACGAGACGGAAGCACCGCGCACCTGCACCTCTACATTACAGCTCCGCACTATTTTATCACAATAAAAACCCACCCTCCGGGGGTTTTCATCAAATTATTTGTTGTGTGATTCTTCGCCCCGTGACACTGGTGGAGAATGCGGGCATTGCAGTGAAGAATCACACACAAATTCAACGTTTCTTAAGATTTTTTTTTCTCTTGTTGTTTTTCTCTGTTTTTTCACACAGTCGGCGAACCCCGGAAAAAAAAGGCGGCGCTCCTCCCCGGCATGGAAGACCTGCTCAAGGGCCTGACAGAAGTGAGCGTACGACAACAACAACTCACCGAACACTTGGCAGCCCGCCAGGCAAAATTTGAAGAGGAACTCGCCGCTCTCCGCCTCAGCCCCGCTCAGCATGTTCCGCTGCCTGACCCCCGCGTCCGCGCCACACAGTTGCTCCCGAAATTAACCAACCATGACGATGTAGAGTTATTTCTGCAGATGTTCGAGACCACGGCGGCTCGGGAAAATTGGCGAAAACGCGAGTGGGCACAACTTCTGGGACCTTTGTTGACTGGTGAGGCACAACGAGCTTATTTTTCTCTGTCTACAGAAGACGGCGATGATTATGATGTGTTAAAAAAAGAAATCCTCGGCCGCCTCGGGCTGTCCGCCATATCTGCGGCCCAATTGTTTCATGAATGGGAGTTCAAGCCCCGCCGCCCAGCTCGCGTCCAGGCCGCGGAATTGTTAAAGCTTGCCCGGTACTGGCTGCTTGAGGGCTCACCCACGGCGAGTCAGGTAGCGGAGCGCGTCACAGTGGACCGAATGTTAAGGGCTCTACCGCCGCCCTCCCGGCGGGCGGTGGGAATGACGAATCCAACCACCATCGCTGAGCTTGTGGAGGCCATCGAACTGGCGGAGACGGCCATGCACCGTGAGCCCGGGGAGCGAGCGCTGCTTTTCCCTCGGAGGGTGGTCCAGGAGCGACGCACGCCGGAAGGTACCCCGCGCACAGTACACAGGCCAGCGGCTCCCGGCCTAGGCGATGAACCGATGCCCACAGAGGAACCGGCCCCGCCTACACGCGCCTGGTTGGCTGGGTGCACTGTACATCAAGAGGTACCCCCCAATGCCCCACGAGTGGATATAAAAATTAATGGTCGTGCTGTCCAGGCCATCCTCGACTCCGGAAGTTCGGTCAGTCTGGTGAAATCTGATGTCCTGCCTCCGCAGAAGAATTCCAAGGCCCAACTTCCCATTACCTGCGTACATGGTGATACTCGTCACGTCCCGGCCCGCCGAGTGACGATTTCCGCCAGCCCCGGAGCGTGGCCCGTGGAAGTGGGCATTGTGAAGGATCTACCCCTCCCGGTGCTTCTCGGACGAGACTGGCCGGGCTTCGAGGAACTGCTGCGCGCATCCACTCAGCCGCCCAGCCAGGCCGGGAGCCGCCGCCGCGAGCGCCGTCGTCGGAAAAACCCACCTCAGACCACGCTGTTGATGACGGACAGCGGGAGAGATGGTGAGTCCCCTTCTCAAGCTTCTAACGTGTTCTTTGATGTGTTTCAACAGGTCCAGAGAGGGGGCTCGTTCGCAAAGGCCCAGCGCGAAGATGACAGGCTGAAAAACTGTTGGTCTCAGGTTCGAACATTAGAGGGCCAAACGCATCAGCCACCACCCCATCCTCTCCCGCACTTCATTGTGAAAAACGGCCTGCTGTACTGTGTCGCCCAGCGTCGGGGGGAGGTAAAGGAGCTTCTCGTGGTGCCAAAGCCCAAAGTCGAGATGGTCATAGAGCTAGCTCACAGCCATCCAATGGCCGGCCACCTGGGGAGTGCCAACACCATCCAACGCATCCGGGACCGTTTCCATTGGCCAGGTCTGGAGGGAGATGTGAAACGGTTCTGCCAAGCCTGTCCGACCTGCCAGCGAACCGCACCACGAGCGCCTCCCCCCTGTCCGCTCATTCCACTTCCCATCATTGGGGTACCTTTCGAGCGAATTGGGATGGACCTGGTGGGGCCGTTGCCTAAGTCTGCTCGGGGACATGAACACATCCTGGTGATCGTCGATTACGCCACCCGGTATCCAGAGGCAGTCCCCCTCCGGAAGGCCACGGCAAAGAACATCGCCCACGAGCTCTTCTTGCTCTACTCCCGTGTCGGCATCCCAGCAGAGATACTGACGGACCAAGGGACCCCGTTCATGTCCCGGCTGATGGCTGACCTCTGCCGGCTGCTCCGGGTAAAACAGCTCCGGACCACTGTCTACCATCCACAGACGGATGGCCTCGTGGAACGGTTCAACCAAACTCTGAAACAGATGTTGAAACGTGTAGCCGCTGAAGACAGGCGCGACTGGGACTTGATGCTTCCCTACGTCCTCTTCGGAATCCGAGAAGTTCCCCAAGCCTCTACAGGGTTCACTCCTTTTGAACTGTTGTTCGGACGACAGCCACGAGGCCTGCTCGACGTGGCCCGTGAAGCCTGGGAACAACAGCAGCCGGCACCTCTCCGCTCCGCCGTCGAACACGTGAGAGAAATGCGTGAGCGGATCGAGAGGGTCATGCCATTGGTCCGGGAACACCTCAGGAAGGCGCAACAGTCCCAACAGCAGCTATACAACTGGGCGGCGCAGCCACGAGAGTTCCAACCAGGGGATCGAGTCATGGTGCTGGTTCCCACATCCGCGTGCAAGTTCCTCGCAACCTGGCAGGGCCCATTCACCGTTGTGGAGCGGGTGGGACCCGTAAATTACCGGCTAAGGCAACCGGGGAAGCGGCGCGAAGAGCAACTGTACCACGTCAACCTGCTGAAGAGGTGGATGGGGACCCCGGAACAGCTCACCGCGCTAGCCTCCATTGATCCCCTGGTCATGGACGTCGGAGATCATCTGGCCGCCGCCCAGAAGACGGAGCTGAACCATCTGGTCCGTCAGTTCTCCGATGTGTTCTCCTCGCGCCCTGGGCAGACCAACGTCATCCAACATGACATTCGCACGTCGCCCGGAGTCATCGTGAGGCAGCGGCCCTATCGGGTCCCAGAGGCTCGGAGACAGGCCATTGAAAAGGAGATAAGCGAGATGCTGAAGTTAGGGGTGATTGAACCATCACGCAGCGCCTGGTCCAGCCCCATCGTCATGGTACCAAAGCCGGATGGCACCCTCCGCTTCTGTAACGACTTCCGCCGTCTCAACGAGGTCTCGGAGTTCGACGGATACCCAATGCCCCGTGTCGACGAACTACTGGAACGGCTGGGGAGGGCCCGGTATATCACAACTCTCGACCTCACAAAAGGCTACTGGCAAGTTCCGCTGACCGATTCCGCCAAGGAAAAGACCGCCTTCTCTACGCCCAGTGGGCACTGGCAATACCGGACCCTTCCCTTCGGCCTGCACGGGGCACCGGCAACGTTCCAACGAATGATGGACATCATCCTGCGGCCGCACCAGGGATATGCAGCGGCTTACCTCGATGATGTCGTTATCCACTCCGAGACCTGGCAAGACCACCTGGAGCAGCTACGGAGGGTGCTCCTGGACCTCCGGCGGGCTGGACTGACCGCCAACCCCCGGAAATGTCATCTTGCCCTCGCCGAGGCTCAGTACTTGGGTTTCCGGGTGGGTAGAGGGCTAATTCAGCCCCAGAAAAGGAAAGTGGACGCCATCAGGACAGCTCCCCGCCCGGAGACGAAGACTCAGGTACGAGCTTTTTTGGGGTTGGCGGGATATTATCGCTGTTTTATCCCTAAATTCTCTTCCTTAGCATCTCCCCTGACAGACCTGACTCGGAAGGGGCAGCCAGAGAAGGTAAAATGGGACAACACGCTGGAAAAGACCTTCCAGGATATCAAGACTGCCCTAACTACTGAGCCGGTCCTAAAGGCACCCGATTTCAACTGCCCCTTCCTGTTACAGACAGACGCCTCAGACACCGGGCTAGGGGCGGTCCTCTCCCAAGTCCAGGAGGGTGAGGAACACCCCATCACCTACATCAGCCGTAAGCTGACCCCGGCCGAAACGAAGTATGCGGCAGTAGAGAAGGAAGCCCTGGCTATTAAATGGGCAGTCCTGGAGCTCCGCTACTCCCTGCTGGGACGCCGCTTCACGCTGATGACCGACCATGCCCCACTCCAGTGGATGGCCCGCGCCAAAGACACCAACGCCAGAGTGACGCGGTGGTTCCTAGCGCTCCAGGACTTCCACTTCTCAGTGGAACATCGGGCCGGGACGGCTAACGCCAACGCCGACGGACTCTCCAGGCTGTGGTCAGCTTACGCAGGTCTGTCAGGGCGCACTCCCCACCCACCCCTATGTTCCCCAATGTATACCACTAACTTTCGTTCCAGGAATAGTGCGACGCTTGGGGGGGGGGAGTGTGACAAGTCTCCCGAGCTCTCATCAGCGTCGCCCTGGAAACAAACAAGGATCACCTGTCAGCACTCAGCACGGGCCGGACCGTCACAGCTGCAGGAGATCAACGCACCCCATAAAACGCCACACAGTGAAACACCAGGTTGAGCTTTACACTCCATGCAGCCAAGCGCTAACGCCTCTCTCTCTCTCTTACCCAGACAGCAGCTGGTGACGGCCCGGAAGCACTGCACGTTTGACACTGCCACATGCTACACGGGACCCACACGAGACGGAAGCACCGCGCACCTGCACCTCTACATTACAGCTCCGCACTATTTTATCACAATAAAAACCCACCCTCCGGGGGTTTTCATCAAATTATTTGTTGTGTGATTCTTCGCCCCGTGACAATACCTTTATTGAAGAGTTGTAAATATAGTTAACCTGCAGTGCATACATAAATTACAATTTGAATTTGCATTATACAATGCCACCTTAAAAAAGAGATATATATATATATATATATATATATATATATATATATATATATATATATATATATATATATATATATGTGTATATATGTCAATTAAAACGAAACAGAGTAATGTCGGGACGACATTTATTTTCGAAGGGGAGAGTGTGGTGGTTACAAAAAAATAATATAAAATTATAAAAATATTTGACATTGAATATGTTTTTTTTTTTATAATGTATTTTACATTATATATATTGTTTTTGTCTGAATATCGATCACTGATCATTTGATTACTTTTGCCTTGAAAGCATGCTGCTCAAATAATACACAGACTGATGTGAAGCAGCAGCAGCTCCGTGTCGTGTGATTAATATACATTTATTTCTCCCCTCATCAGGTATGAGTTATATAAAACAGTAAGAATATGTTCTTAACACATGAGAGTCATGAAAAATGTATATGATGTTGTTTAAAGTTATAAATATCTCATGTTTAATAAGTATAAAAGTTCGTTCCAGATTTCCTTTTGATTAGTTTGAGCTAGTCATGTAGTTCATGCTAACGATGGGGACCATGTGCTCTGACAGATAGCATGACGGTACAGTTGTTAATGTTATATGTGGTTTTTTTTTTTTGGATGAATGATGCAACAGTTTAGCTTGATAAAATGCATTTGTGCTAAAAATGTTTCTCAAAGGATAATTGTCAGGGTTGTGTCAGATGATTAATACAGCAGAATGTTATCTATGTATATGTTATAAATGATTATATTATATTATATTATATTATATTATATTATATTATATTATATTATATTATATTATATTATATTATGTCTTTCATTGTGGCTACAGAAATATATGAGAAAAATGTATATAATTAACTCTGTTTTATAAGTGATGCTGTCACTCACTGGACTATAAAAAATACTTGAACTGTTTTAAATGTTTATAAAAATAATACACAGACTGATGTGAAGCAGCAGCAGCTCCGTGTCGTGTGATTAATATACATTTATTTCTCCCCTCATCAGCCGGTGAGGGTGCTACATCAGCAGCTCTCAATGGTGGAGTACGCCCACAATACGTTACCAGTGTCGTCCACGGGCCTTTCTCCGTTTGAGTCAAGTCAAGTCAAAGTCAAATTTATTTATATAGCGCTTTTACAATTGGTAATTGTTTCAAAGCAGCTTTACATATTAGAAGCACAGAAAAAAAGGGAAGTGGTTAAAACTGTACAAACAAGCGTGGTAATATGTAACATATACAAGATGGTGCTACATTAAGCCAATGTCGGCTGACTTCCAGGGGTGGAAAAAACCCCCTAGGAGAAAAACCCAGCGTGCTAGCACTGGAAAAAAAGTCCTAGGAGGGAAAAAACCCCTTGGAAGATATATATATGTAAATGTATATGGAGATCAAAATCTGAATTGTACATTTTTATTATAGAGATTAAAAATCGATTATATATAAATATATGTAAGCGGATACGGGGATTAAAAATCTGAATTATAGATGCAGCCAGAATTGGATCTTTAGGCCCATTGTCTCCTGGGCTACGTTGTAGTCAGGTCCAGACGCAGGTTCTCCATCTGATCTGGATACGGCCTGGTTCCGGCCGACCTAATTATTGCAGCGTAACAATCCTTTAACGGATTTGAAAAATGTTAATGTATTGATAATGTGTTATGTGTATGCAAGAGCAAAGAGATGTGTTTTTAGTCTAGATTTAAACTGACAGAGTGTGTCTGCCTCCCGAACAATGCTAGGAAGATTGTTCCAGAGTTTAGGTGCTAAATAGGAAAAGGATCTGCCGCCTTCAGTTGATTTTGATATTCTGGGTATTATCAACTGGCCTAGATTCTGAGATCGCAATAAACGTGAAGGACTATAATGCATTAAGAGCTCACTTAGGTACTGGGGAGCTAAACCATTTAGAGCTTTATAAGTAAGTAGCAAGATTTTAAAATCTATACGATGTTTAATAGGGAGCCAATGTAATGTTGACAGAACTGGGCTAATATGGTCATACTTTCTGGTTCTAGTAAGAACTCTAGCTGCCGCATTTTGGACCAACTGTAGTTTGTTTAAAAGCCGAGCAGAACAACCACCCAGTAGAGCGTTACAATAATCTAGTCTTGAGGTCATGAATGCATGAACCAACTGTTCCGCATTTGTCATTGAGAGCATATGTCGTAATTTAGATATATTTTTTAGATGGAAGAAGGCGGTTTTACAGATACTAGAAACATGACTTTCAAATGAAAGATTGGTATCAAAGAGCACACCCAGGTTCCTAACTGAGGACGAAGGTTTAATGGAGCACCCGTCAAGTGTTAGAGAGTATTCAAGGTTTTTTCGTGAGGAAGTTTTTGGTCCAAAGATTAGGAAATCAGTTTTTTCTGAATTTAATAATAAGAAATTTCTTGTCATCCAGTTTTTAATGTCAGCTATGCATTCTGTTAGTTTTGTGAATTTGTAGGTTTCGTCAGGGCGCGAGGAAATATAGAGCTGAGTATCGTCAGCGTAGCAGTGAAAACTAACACCATGCTTCCTAATTATCTCTCCTAAGGGCAGCATGTACAGAGTGAAAAGCAACGGTCCTAATACTGAGCCTTGTGGTACCCCATATTTAACCTGTGATCGATACGACATCTCTTCATTAACTACCACAGACCGATAACGGTCAGATAAGTATGATTTGAACCATGCCAAAGCAATTCCACTAATGCCAATATAGTTTTCAAGTCTTTTTAAAAGAATGTTATGATCGATAGTGTCAAAAGCAGCACTGAGATCTAATAACACTAATAGAGAAATACAGCCACGATCGGATGATAGGAGTAGATCGTTTGTAACTCTAACGAGAGCAGTCTCAGTACTATGGTATGGTCTAAATCCTGACTGGAAATCCTCACAGATTCCATTTCTTTCTAAAAAGGAACACAGTTGTGTTGAAACTGCCTTTTCTAGTATCTTTGACAGAAAAGGTAGATTCGAGATTGGCCTGTAATTTACTAAATCTCTCGGATCTAGTTGAGGTTTTTTAATAAGAGGTTTGATAATAGCCTGCTTAAAGGTTTTTGGCATGTGTCCTAGTGTTAAAGATGAATTAATTATATCAAGAAGTGGACCTACGACCTCTGGAAGCATTTCTTTCAGTAGTTTAGTCGGCATTGGGTCTAACATACATGTCGTTGATTTTGATGATTTGATAAGTTTAGATAATTCTTCCTCTCCTATAGCGGCGAATGATTATAGTTTTACCTCAGGGACACTACAGTGCACTGTCTGAAGAGAAACTGTAGACGGTTGCATGTTTATAATTTTCTCTCTAATATTATCAATCTTGCAAGTAAAGAAGTTCATAGTCATTACTGCTGTGCTCTATGGAAACGTCAGCAGTTGAATCTCTGTTTCTTGTTAATTTAGCCACTGTGTCAAATAAATACCTAGGATTATGTTTGTTTTCTATTAAGAGATTTGAAAAATAAGTAGATCTAGCATTTCTTATGGCTGTTCTTGTACTCAATCATTTTTTCTTTCCACGAAAGGCGAAAAACTTCTAGTTTTGTTTTCTTCCAACTACGTTCAGCTTTTCTAACAGCTCGTTTTAGAGCCCGAGTGTGCTCATCATACCACGGCGTTGGATTAGTTTCCTTAATCTTCTTTAGACGTAAAGGAGCGACCGCATCTAATGTGCTGGAAAAGAGAGAGCCAATAGTTTCTGTTGCAGCATCGAGTTCTTCTAAGTTGTCAGGTATACTAAGGCGATGAAACTGCTCGGGGAGATTATTTATAAAGCAATCTTTAGTGGCAGACGTGATTGTTCTACAATATTTATGGCTGGGTGGTGGTTTTGTAGCCTTGGCTAATTGTATTATACACGAGACTAAATAATGATCTGATATATCATCGCTCTGCTGTAGAATTTCAACAGCATCAATATCTATTCCATGCGACAGTATTAGATCTAGGGTATGATTACGACAATGAGTGGGTCCTGACACGTGTTGTCTAACTCCAATAGAGTTTAAAATATCTGCAAATGCCAATCCAAATGCGTCTTTATTATTATCTACATGGATATTAAAATCACCAACAACAAGGACTTTATCCGCAGCCAGTACTAACTCTGATAGAAACTCAGCAAATTCTTTGATAAAGTCAGTATGGTGCCCTGGTGGCCTGTATACAGTAGCCAGCACAAATGTCAACTTACATAATGTTACATAAAGCACCATCACTTCAAAGGAATTATATTTGAAATTCTTTTGAATGATTCTGAATATATTACTATAAATTACAGCAACACCTCCCCCTTTGCCTTTCTGTCGAGGATTGTGTCGATAATCATAACCTTGAGGACTAGATTCATTTAAAGAAATGTAATCGTCTGGTTTTAGCCAGGTTTCTGTCAAACACAGCAAGTCTAGTTTATTGTCTGTGATAATTTCATTTACAATAAGTGCTTTTGAAGAAATAGATCTAATATTCAGTAACCCAAGCTTTATCATTTGTTTATCTGATTTATCTGTGATTTTCATTTTTTGAACATCAATTAAATTTTTACCCTTAAAAGGTTTCGGAAGTTTTTTGTATTTACTAGTTCGAGGTACAGACACAGTCTCTATGTGATAATATCTAGGTGAAAGTGTTTCTATGTGCTGTGAATTATCTGAGTTCTGTGATGTGAGGCGGCTAGCAGACGGTCGGTTTAGCCAGTTTGTCTGCGTCCTGATCTGGGCCCTGGTTTGTCATGTTTCAGCTCTAAGACTATTTGCCAAATTTCTAGAGAGAAGAGCAGCACCATCCCGGGAGGGATGAATACCATCTCTTTTCAACAGATCAGGTCTGCCCCAAAAGCTTTTCCAATTGTCTATGAAACCTATATTATTCTGCACACACCACTTAGACAGCCAGCCATTGAGTGATGATAACCTGCTAACTATCTCATCACTCCGACGAACAGGAAGAGGGCCAGAACAAATTACTTTTGCTGACATTGAATTTGCGAGTTCACACACCTCTTTAATGTTAATTTTAGTGATCTCCGACTGGCGAAGTCGAACATCATTTGTGCCGACGTGGATAATGATTTTAGAATATTTACGTTTAGCATTAGCCAGCACTTTTAAATTTGCTTTGATGTCAGGTGCTCTGGCCACCGGCAAACATGTGACTATGGTGGCTGGTGTCTCTATTTTCACGTTCCGTGTAATAGAATCGCCAATTACTAGGGCACTTTCAACAGGATTCTCAGTGGGTGCGTCACTGAGTGGGGAGAACCTGTTTGATGTTCTAATCGGAACGGAAGAGTGGTGTTTGTTCTTGCCATTATGCCGCCTCACAGTCACCCAGTTAGCCTGCTGCGTGGCTTCTACAACCGGAACCGAATGTGTAGTGTTTACTAGGCTAGTCGCATCCAAAGCAGTATCTAAGGCCCTTTCATTCTCACTATCCTCAATTAAAGTTTGGATGCGTGTCTCTAATTCTGAGATTCTCTCTGTCAGCCTGACAATATCCCTGCATTTATCACATGTGTAAGTCTCACTGCTGACAGAAAGAGCTAAGCTGTACATGTTGCATTTACTACACATGATAATCGTCGGACATGACTGACCGTGTGTTTGATGAACGCCGTCCGAAAAACTGCAACGCACACGGGACTCGCTGGCTGGATGTCTCGGTCGCTTGCCGGTGCCTGGGGCGAGGGTGATGTGCGGGACGCTGTACCTCGCGGTGGATCGATGAATGCCGGGCAGCAACGTCTCCACAGCTTCCCGATCTGGCGAGGACAGATCAGAATAACATACATCGGATAAATCCGCCATTCAATCGACAAGGAAGGTTGGTTTAGAGGAAAAAAAGAAAGTAGACGGTAGCTAGTAGGCTATGGCTAACACTAGGTGATTACGCTGGTGGATTGCTAGTAATAAATCGTTCCGTTTAGTAATACTATGCAATAGGTTAAGTAATCTAGTGAAAAATAAGAATGTTATATTATGTGAATAGGAATAAAGAGAAGGATTTAGGATAAACTCCACAAAGCTCCGAGCGTAGATCAGACAGCTGGCAGGCAGCAGCGTTGAGCAGCGTTGAACCGGAGTGTAGCGTAGGTTACCAGCCACCGATCTTTCCCAGTCTGGAATCCGAAGTCGCGGTCCCCTCCGCACACGCCTTTGTCCAGAGGTGTCACCGTACCTGGACGAGAGCCCGTGAGACTCTCCTCCGGGTAAGGGAGCACACCAAGGCCAAGGCCGATCGCCCCCGGTCAAGACCTCCCGTGTACATCGTTGGTCAAAAAGTGTGGCTTTCTACTAAGGATATTCCTCTCCACTCCGTCTCTAACAAGCTTGCTCCTAAATGTATTGGTCCGTTCACTGTTACCAAGATTGTTAGCCCGGTAGCAGTCCGCCTCAAACTTCCTCCTGCGTACAGGAGGGTTCATTCCGTCTTCCATGTGTCCAAAATTAAGCCCGTTTTTCACTCAGCCATTAATCCGCCTGTTCCGGTTCCTCCACCCCCGCGACTGGTAGATGGGGAACAGTCTTATTCGGTTAATCGGATTCTGGACTCTAGGCGGAGGGGATGCGGATGATTACAATTGACAGGTAAGGGAGTCGGGGAACGCCGGGAGGCTTTCCTAGGAGGAGGAGTACTGTCACGGTTTTCAGATGCATTGTTTCCTTCTTGTCACGTGTTCTTTGTTTTGACAGTTGTGCGCGTGTTGAGTGTGTGCGAGTGTGTTTGTGGGTGTGTCCTGGCCACGACAATCATCATTGGATCCAGCTGCCACTCATCACCTTCTCCACCTGATGCTCATTCAGTCACCCTTCAAATACTCACCTCATTCTCCCATTCATTGTCAGATCATTGTTTGGTGACCTGTCTTGTGGTGTCCGCTCATGACCGAGATTCCTGTGTTCGTCGTTCCAGTTCCTGTTCTCGTCTTCATGTCTTCGTTCACCGTCTGGATTGGATTATCACCGTCACCATGCTTCATCACACCAGCACCATCCACGCAGCGATCACTGGTTCCTACCAGTGTGTTCTAAATTAGTATGTGTGCTGTAATCATTGAATCAATGAACTTTATAGGTTTTGCCTATCATTTACATCTGGCCAAAGAATTTGGCAAGTCAACATCTCAGCATATATTTTCACTAGTCATGCATCATAGGGAAAAAACAGTGAATGTTGGATCCATCCTTGTGCCTCAACTACTCCACAAGCCTCTTCTATCACTTGAAGAAGACTTACTTGGTTGTAAGGGTTGTGATCATATGCTTTCCATCTCCAAGAGAAGAATAGGCTGGAAGGAACACACACCTGAAATGTGGGTGATGCTGAAACCACTCTTGTAATTGTAATTTTGCATTTCCTGTGTTGTGTGTATTACTAACTCAGCAGATATTTATTTGGGGCTAATTGAGAACAAGTACAACTGAGATTTCAACAAATAACAGTGTTTTGTTTGTTGTGTTGGGAAAAATGGTGCACAAATGATTGTGATTTTTTTAAAACTAATGAAAAGAGCTGCAATTCTTTTTGCCTGATATATTAAAGTTTTGGTTATGAACTACTGTGAAAACATTTTTGAATTTTGTACACAGTGTTTTGAGAAAATGATGCATGTGATTTAAAATTTGCATGAAATGAAGGAAAATTTACAACCTGTTTAGGACAATTACAAAGTGTTCAAATTACTGTGTAACTGTTCTGAGAACAGGGACCTGTTTGGAGAAAGTTTGGAGAAATTTGTCAAATCTTTGTCAATACTTTTGAGCTGCTGTTGTTGCAGAGGTTTTATACTATATTTTAAGACTGAAACATTAGGTCTTCATTTCTGGCATGTTGTGTTTCAGCATTTGTAAATAAGACCAGAAAGATCCATGATTTTGGTATTGGGTAAGCTTGATTGAAAATAACATTTAGAAACATGTTAATAGACTGTATATTTGTGAAAACAGCATGAATTGTGTTGGTATTGTATGATCACACTCACAACAGACGGGGATTAAGTGTAGGGATTAAGTCGTTATTTTGACTTATTTATTTCGAGATATTAAGTCTTAACCTACCCAGTGCCCCACGTAAGCCCAAATTTTTAATGCCTGTTTCGGGGTAGAAGAGACAGGGCTTACCATGGATAAATTTGTAGCTGCTGTTCCTTTAGATATATTTTATTTGACGGGAAGAGTGCTTCAATGCTTAATTCCCTTTTTTTTTAAGACATGACCAGACTTGTTAACACTGTGGAAACATACCTAGTCCAATGGAGGAGGATGCTATGGAGGCTACATCCTGCCCGTATGGAGGTAACGTGGAAAATAATACATACGGAGGAATCTCTGTGAGAGGTCCTACCTGAAAAGGTGATGGAACTACTGCAGAATATTCTGGGGTCCATGAAAGTTTTGTGAAAATGATCAAAACACTTGTGGGAAAAGAGTTAATGAGCTCATTACTAAATAGCAGTATTTTTCTGGCCCAGCTCCGGTCCACGCAGCCCCTTTTCCCACGGCCCACATGCCGCAAAGAATGACAGACCTGGAGTAGCCCAGATCTGGATTAAAAACAATGGCACACATGGGCCGTAACGGGCCTGAGTCTCAGCCCATTACTAACCCATAACTGGCCCTGCACTGAGCCTGAATAGGTTTTAGTGTTGGTACCGATTCTCAGCTTTAAGTAAACCAGAAACCCCAAAACTGAGCCAAACCTTAGCCTTATCTATGGTGCATCTGGAAAGTATTCACAGATTCACAGTATTCACACTTTTTCCACATTGTGTTATGTTACAGCCTTATTCCAAAACGGATTAAACAAATTTTTTTTCCTCAAAATTCTATAAACAAAACCCCATAATGACATTTGCAAATATATTAAAATAAAAAATGAAAAAAAGTCACATGTACAAAAGTATTCACAGCCTTTGCTCAATACTTTGTTGAAGCACCTTTGGCACCAGTTACAGCCTCAAGTCTTTTTGAGTATGATGCTACAAGCTTGACACACCTATTTTTGGACAGTTTAAGTTAAGTTAACTTTAAGTTAAGTTAAGTCAAGTTTTGCCACAAAGTTTAATCAACGACTCTACAGTCTTTTGGCGCCTCAACTTTAAACTTCAGCCACGAGGGAGACTCCATTCATTTGTTAGCACACCAGAACTTGATTTGCTTTCCCACAACATCAATCCAGACCCAAAAAGATCATCAACAAATCAAATAACTCTGAAAATTCCTTTTCTCCAAGCCAATGACACAGACAAGTGAATCTGCATTCAAAGACATGAACGACAAGCAAGTACCTTCAGATTCTATAGCTGAACTGGTGCATTGATAAGAAGTATAATAATCCTGCCTAAGTAGCAATAAAAGGGTTAAATGAATGATTGTTGGTTCGTTCAGGTCAGGTCTTATGAAGTGCATATTTTGCTAGAAACTTAATTGGGATCTCATAATTTAATTCTCCTAAAAGTCTTCCTTTCTCACTTCCTTTCTTTCTGCAACTTGTAAGAATGTGTGTGTGTGTGTGTGTGTGTGTGTGTGTGTGTGTGTGTGTGTGTGTGTGTGTGTGTGTGTGTGTGTGTTAGATATTAGTTTATGTGTTAGAATAATCAATAAAGAGAAGTGTCTTGTGTTATATGCTTAAAAATGTAATGCCTTAAACTGCCAATCTATTGTTACCTTGATAATAGTGTTTTCATGATAGTTGGATATTCATATCCGCTAGAGAGCTTCATTAAGCCTGTGCAAATGAACGCTGGATGATTCAGTTGCCTGGTCAAAAAGTAAGTCACTCTTTTAAAATTCCCTATAAATGAATTATTTCATTTGAGCTGATTCGCTTACAGCCATCACCTCAGAACCTCCTCAAGTGGTGAAGAATGTGGACGAATAAAACTTCGTCTTTGTTCTTTTCATTCTAGCCCTGATGACTTTGAGGCTTTTTATCTGTATGTTTTGGTGCAACGGTAATCTAGTAACGCATAAAAGTCTTAATATCCACAAGATTCCTTTTAAAACCTGATCAGCCTTTTTAATTTAAGCCAGAGCGCAAAATTAGTGAGGATGAAAAAATTGAAGATGTGCAATGTCTCTGTGGTTATTCGAACTTACTCTTGTATGATTGACGTGTTAAAATCGTCTGTTCACCTGAATGCATTACACACAGTTAAACATGCTGAGAAGATGCTACTGTTTATGCGATCAAAGAAATCCCGTGCATCTCAGCACACGCAAGCTTTGAGGCAGTCTGTCTCACTCGAGATGTCTTATAGGCTTACCTTCATCAGTCTCCATGACAGGCACGGCATTTGGTTAAAGCATACACTTATATCCATCGGCAACTGTAAGCTCTTTCAGCTGTGGTCTGCTAAAAGCCTCAAATGCACTAGGACTAAAGTGAAGAGAACAAAAACACGGATCTTTAGGAAGTTTTATTCGTCCACATTCTTCACAACTTCCCATTCTTTTCTCCTCTTCTTATTGCTAGTAAAGCACTAAAGACTTACATCACTATCTCTTGTGGCTCATCGACTGCAAATTACAACCAAAAGCTGCACAATGTGGCATCGTATATTATATTCTGAGTTGTGTTGCGTTAAAAATAGCAATATAGCAAATAAAATAGCAACATAGCAAATAGCAATAGGACAGTGTCAGTAGACTGTGACACAGTCATTGACTGTGCACCTAAACAAAATGGTGCTACCCATTGTCCAAATTGGTCCAAATATGTCATGGATTTTTTAAATAACATAAATCTTTCATGGGTTTTCTGCTACATATTTTAGTAAGAAACATAATTTAAATTATATTAAGCCATACAAGTCTTAACACCAGGGGTTCCCTTTAATCTGCTCTAGCAGAGCCTGAAGTTGTAGACAAACAAATCAAAAGGGAAATCAAATCAGGTTTTATGATCAGTCCCTTCGAAAAGCCCCCGTTTGAGCATTTTCCTATAAGCCCCATTGGTGTGGCTACCAGAAATTTTTCAGGGAAAAAACATAACTCTCAGCACCTCACAACTCCATTTCCAAGCATCAATAGTCTTATCCTTGAGGTATATTCTCTTCATTACCACAATATGGAACAAGGAATAACGATGATTAAATTCACTGGCTGCGGTGCATGATTAGAAAAAGTAGGCATCACATCAGCTTTCAAAGTAACGCCAATTCACCCGGATACGTGACATTTTCATGATGGATGCTGCGAAAGCACTCCTGATCGAACGGTCAAGCTTGGTTTTGCAAATACCTTCTTGTGCCCTTCACTTTTTTGGGGGGGGTATTTTCACATTGTTTTACCATTGCTGTCCTGCACTTACTTGGCTTTTTCTGGGGGAGTACTCTGGGTTCAGGCCAAATTCCGAGCTCGGAGCCCTCCCCCGGGCAGCACACCAAATACGCAATAAATTACTATATTTGATTTCAAGTAAGTGTAAAATTTTATTTAACAAAGTTAAGGAGGAGCACGCTAACCACTAGGCTATCGCAGCCGATGACTGGTTTCTATCCTAGTCAAAGACGGGGAGTACTCTGGGTTCGGGTCAAATACTGAGCTTGGAGCCCTCCCCCAGACAGCATGCAAAATACACATAAATTACTATATTTGATTTCATGTACGTGTAAACTCTTGAACTGCATGATCTGTAGAACTGTACAATCTGTAGAACTGTACATTCTGACATATGGATGTTATTTTGACACAATATGTTGAAACATGCATTTTCTATAAAGCTGATTTGGAACAATATGCATTGTGAAAGGGTCTATACAAATGTACATTTAAAAAAAAAAAAAAAGTGAAATAAAAAGTGACAATGCTGTAGTCTAAAGATGAATACACTACATGACTTCTGTTCAGATATTTGCCCCAATTTCCAGTCTGGAGAAGATCATCATCTAAAGTTTCTCATTTGTAAATAAAACTTCACTTGGTCATTTATGCACTCAGAGCTTGTAATTATGACTCCACTTGAAGAGCACATAAATACAGCAGAAAAGTACTCTCCTTGACCAGGAATGAGGAAGCTGCTTTACAGACATGCCTGTTTTACACACGTCACTCAAACACAGAAGCAGGAAACTATTTCAACTGCTCAGTTCAGAGAAACAGAAACTGAAGTATTGTTTGGCTGTCTTGTGTTTGTTCATGCAGTAAAATGGCAGAAGCCAGGATTTCAGTGGATCAGAATGCATTCACATGTCCAGTGTGTCTGGATCTCCTGAAGGATCCAGTGGTCATTCCCTGTGGACACAGTTACTGTAAGAGCTGTATTACAGGCTGCTGGGATCAGGAGGATGAGAAGAGAGTCTACAGCTGCCCTCAGTGCAGACAGACCTTCAGTCCAAGACCTGCTTTAGGTAAAAACACCATTCTGGCTGAAATGGTGGAGAAACTGAAGAAGACTAGACTTCCTGCTGACTGTTATGCTGGAGCTGGAGACGTGCAGTGTGATGTTTGTACTGGAAGAAAATACAAAGCCGTCAAGTCCTGTCTGGTGTGTCAGGAGTCTTACTGTCAAACTCATTTTGACCATCATGAGGAATTTCTATCTCGTAAACCACACAAAGTGATTTATGCCACTGGACGACTGCAGGACATGATCTGCCGTAAACATGATAAAGAGCTAGAAATGTACTGTATCACTGATCAACAATGCATCTGTGTGTGGTGTAAGGAGTCTGAACATAAAAACCACAACACTGTATCAACTGCAGCACAGAGGACAGAAAAACAGGTATGAACTGAGAGGGATTGCTCACACAAAAATGAAAGTGCTGTCTTCATTTACTCACCGTCATGTGGTTCTAAAACCGGTTTGACTGACTTTCTTCTGGAATGTAAAATATTATATTTTGAAGAATGTCTCTAATTTAGTCTATCAAAATCCAGTGGGGTACAAAAATGTCAAAATCCAAAAACGAGACAAAAGCATAAAAGTAATCTAAACAACTCCAGTGGTTAAAAATAAAAGAATCGACATGCACTTGAAGTGTACTTCAAATTTTGGTGCGTATAAATATATTTAATATAAAAATGTATATAAATATATTTATGTAATAGAATGTAATTTAATTATTAGAGTTCTGTCATGACAACTCTCTGAGATATTGGCATGGTAATGGATATGACAATGTTAATGTATTTCATCTTGGAGGAAAAGATCTGACACTTGCTACTGTCAATACATTCTTAGACTTTCTTGTGAGCAAGTAAGACATGCTCTTGCTGCACATAAAACATACGTGAATTAACCCCTGTAGCAGATCTATACAGGTGGAGGGTTTCTGAAAGCTTGCTGCAGACTGCTACAGCAAAAGGTTTGTTCGAGATGAACTACATTAGCCTGCCACTGGCTGGCAAATTCTTCCAGTTGCAGGTGGGGAGGAGTACAGAGATGGCCATCAGGTCTGACACTTCATGCTTTCCATTGTATGCTGAACCAATGCCACTCATGGCAGATCACGCGATTCTTGCATTGATTGTAGCCAAAGAAGTGGGTGCGATTGAAATTCACATTTTTGAAAATCAGATATTCATTGTCAAGATTGGTTAAATACAGGAACTTGTCTAAGAAAAAACACGCAACACTTTGTCCTTGTCATCACAGAATCTGACCAATGAAAATAAAGTGTCCTCATCAAGGATTTTGCATCTAATTTTAAGTAACTGCAGCATCTGACCTAGGCGGCTGGTCTCATTTTGCCCTTACGGTACTTTGATGGCATGTGTGATGATCGTAAGGCGGTCATAGTCGGTCAAATTTTCTAACCGGAATACATTGCTTTTGTCAGGCAGCAGCCAATCTTTGCATGAAGTCGAACAAGCCTAAACACTACCAGTATTTGAATGTTGAGCTGCAGCTCATTTGTTGCTGATGCAACAGCAACCTATCAGCTGCACTATGTAGATAACTGTCAGGACACAGCCGGAGGCAGAGAGGTAAGTGAACACAGATGTGGTTTTATTGACAGAGGCACGAACACAGGTAAACAGTGGAAGCAGGTGAGTCAATGTAATCAATGCACTTCAGAGCAGTCACTTAGCTGATGGCAACTGTATCTTTGCAGATGGTAACAGCGTGGGAACAGTGTGGAATGGAGAACAGGAGATGGATGACAACAGGAATGGAGACACAGGAACTCAGGTGAGTAGCGGGTAAGGAGTCCAGGTACATGAGACGAGACCAGACAAAGAAGAGAAGGAAGTGAGTGTCTTTATAGTGTCCTTGATGAAGCCGTGCAGGTGCAGGTGATCAGTACTAAGGGGATTGTGAATGAGTGGGTGGAGCGTGATGATCCGGTGACGATGCGCTGGTGGGTGTTGGCTGTGACTCCTGACAATAGGATGGGGCGACGACGACGGGGTCTACCTCGAACCTGTGGAGTAGGACAGTCCAGATGTTCTGCATGGAATTATGTGAGTTGAGAGGGAAGAGGATGTTGTTGCGGTTAACCCAGGAATGTTCCTCTGGGCCATAGTCCTCCCAGTCGACGAGGTATTCCAACTGGGAAACCCCTTCGTCGAGAGTCAAGGATCGCCTGCACCCAGTAGATGGTCTCTTCTTCAGCGATGTCGGGAGGAGGAGATGCTGCATAATCTTCCACAGGATCTGTGGAAGGAGAGGACATGGGTTCAGTGTGAGGCTTCAACAAGGAAACATGAAATGATGGTGAGATACGGTACTGTGCAGGGAGGTTGATTCGGTATGTGACTTCATTGAGCTGCCTCTGTATGGTGAATGGACCCATGTAATGGGGACTCAGCTTGCGGCAGGGCAGTCGGAGACGGATGTCCTACGTCGAGAGCACACCTTTTGACCAGGTTGATAACGAGGAGTAGGGCCTCTTCTGGCATCTGTGTGCCTCATGTCTCCGAACTGCCTGCTGGAGATGCGCTGAGTCCCACACTCTCTCACTCTGCTGGAACCAGTGGTTGACAGCTGGAACCTCAGAGGGCTCACCCAACCAGGGAAAAGAGGTGGTTGGTATCCCAGTATACACTGGAATGGTGTGAGCTCTGTAGTGGTCTGCAGGAGGGAGTTCTGGGCATACTCTGCCCATGGGAGGAACTGGCTCCAGCCGTCCTGGTTCTGGTGGCAGTATAACCTCAGGAATCTCCCCATTTCCTGGATCTTGCGCTCAGTCTGGCTATAGGCTGACTGACACTCCTAGGAGCTTGAAGAAAGCTTGCCACACTTGAGGTATGAACTGGGGTCCACAGTCGGAAACAATGTCTTCAGGAATGCCAAAATGTTGGAATACGTTGTTGAACAGGGCTTTGGCAGCTTCAGACGCAGTGGGAAGGCTCTTAAGGGATATGAGTTTGCAGACTTTGGAGAATCGATCCATGATTACTAGCACACAGGTGAAGTTGTTAGATGGTGGAAAATCATGAAGTCAATTCCAAGGTGTGTCCATGGTCAACGAGGTATTGGTAAGGGGACCAACTTGCCCTCCAGGAGCCTCCTAGGAGTGTTAGCAACAGCACAGACTGAGCATCTCTTGATGTAATGGGAGATATCCTGAGTCACGGAGGGCCACCAGTAGTGTTGTTGTAAGAGCGAGAGGGTACGTGAACTACCTGGGTGTCCAGAGCCCGGAGAGGTGTGAGCTAAGTCCATGAGGGGCTGACAGTGGGCTGGTGGAACATAGAGAAGCCCCTTAGGACCTCTTGGCGGAGCTGGTTCAGCCTGGTTAGCTAGAACAACGCGTTGGTTGATGGCCCACTGGATGAGGCTGACGATCATGGCTGGATGGAGAATGGGTTCAGGATCAGAGTTCTCAGGATCGGGTTGATACAGATGAGACAGAGCATCGGCTTTACGGTTCTTGGTTCCAGGACAGTAGGAGACAGAAAAGTTTAATCTTGTGAAGAGGGCCCAGCGGGCTTGGTGCAGGTCAAGTCTCTTGTCTTCTCAAAGATACTCAAGGTTTCGGTGATCCGTGATGACTTCAAATTGATGTTGTGCTCCTTCCAGCCAGTGTCTATTCCTCCAGTGCTAACTTGATGGCCAGCAGCTGTTACCAATGTTGTAGTTTTGCTCCGCCAGGGATAGCTTTTTGGAGTAGAAAGCACATGGATGGAGTCATGGTGGATCACCCTGGCACTGTGACAGCACCGCTCCGACCACAATGGAGGCGGCGTCAACTTCCACGACGAATGGGATGTCAGGGTTTGGGTTAACCAGGATCGGAGTGGTGAAGAAGGCTTCTTGAAGCTGGAAGGCTTCTCGGGCAGATGGAGTCCAGGACAGAGACTTGGGGCAGCCCTTTTGTAGTGAGGTGAGGGGTGCACTGAGCGGACTATAGTTATGGATGAAGTGCAAATAGACGTTGGCAAACCCCAGGAAACGTTGTAATATGGTTGTGGGTAATGGTTAGTTGCGGATGGTTTCTACCTTCCTCTGGTCCATCTGTATGATGGACCAGATGATGTGTATGATGTGAATGCATTCGACCTGCATGGCTTCTGGTGCTGGAAGGGCGAAAGATGGTGTGGCGGGCAGAGGATTGACAGTGGGATTATGGAGCGTGCATGAAGAATAGTGTTGAGCCACACGGATAGAATTTTGAATGTGGTTTTCCAGCCCCATAGTATCACCGTAAACAACCATTAACCGTTTGATGTGTGGATTCGAGCCCTGGCGAAAGGCTGTTATCAATGCCATTTCATTCCAGCTGCTAGCGGCCACTAGGGTATGAAATCGAAGGGCATGCATACTCATAGATTCTTCACCTTGTCGTAGATCGATGATTTGGAGAGATCGGCTGTACTTCGTACGAATACCTCCCGGAAGTGGTTGAAGAAGGTGGCGATCGTGGCTGTGACTGGGGCCTCCCAGAGAGGTTGGGCCCATTGTAGCGCTCGTCCAGAGAACAGAGAGATAACAAATGCCACCCGTGCATGCTCGGTTGAGAAGAGTTGAGATTGAGCTTCCAAATACAGTGAGCATTGAATGAGGAACCCACTGCAATCCTCCGCTACACCAAAGAATGTCGCTGGTCGGGCCATGGGACTGACAGAGGCAGCTGGAGAAGAAGCAGCGGGTGCTGGGTGAAGGAGTGCTTGGCGGATGTTGTGCTCGAGGTCAGCTGGGATTGTGGATGAAGTGCTAGGATCGAGGATCGCACTGCGCCAACCAAGATGGCAGATGGGTCTGCGGTACAATCCCCACACGTGTCCGAGTTGCTCTGCATGAGGTCTGGTCTTCTGTCAGGACACAGACGGAGGCAAGTGAAAACAGATGTGCTTTTATTGACAGCGGCATGAACACAGGTAAACAGTGGAAGCAGGTGAGTCAATGTAATCAATGCACTTCAGAACAGTCACTTAGCTGATGGCAACTGTATCTTTGCAGATGGTGGGAACAGCATGGAACGGAGAACAGGAGATGGATGGCAACAGGATTGGAGACACAGAAACTCAGGTGAGTAGTGGATAAGGAGTCCAGGTATGTGAGACGAGACCAGACAATGAAGTGAGTTTCTTTATAGTGTCCTTGATAAAGCCGTGCAGGTGCAGGCGATCAGTACTCAGGGGATTGTGAATGAGTGGGTGGAGCGTGATGATCCAGTGACGATGCATTGGTGTTGGTGGGTGTTGGCTGTGACTCCTTGACAATAACGATGTGATCACTTCTATTTCAGTCAAGGACCTATCAGCCTGACATCTAGAATTCAAACATCAGAACCTGAGGGCTGTTTCATAAAAGATGCTAAGAAAAGCGAGGATTAAACTCCAAAACCTGACTTGAATTAACCTAACAAATGAGGCTAAAGCGGTTTCATAAAAGGTAATTGAAGTTCACGCAGTCCCGCTAATTCGATCCAGGTTTACCTAGTCAAGATAATTGCGCGTGTGCGCTTTTATTAAGCAGCCCTAGATGTCGATCATGGATCAAATCAGTCCACCATAGGAAACGGCATACATTTTGTGCTATTTTATGCATTTAAAACATGGTGTTTTCCTCAGTGCATAACTTACTTTTCACAAGTTTATTCTCCATCTGTAAATATTTCCATTTTGCTGCTAAACTTCACAGTGAACGAGCGCTGCTAAACAGGCGGAACGCAATAGAAGCGCAATAATTCTAAAATAAACATTTCGCTTAAATATTTGATGTTGGACAGTAAATTTGCCTTATGTACAATTTTAAACCTACAAGTAAGTGTATTTTTATGATAGTAACTGTAAATGGACTATTGTAATGGGGTAAATCAATATACTTTGGGCCAATTACTGAGTTTAGATTCATCTTACCAATTCAAATTTAGTCTCTGCATATTTATTTTTATTTTTAATTTTGTGATTTTAATTTCTGCTCTTCTAATAACCATAAAGAGTACTACAGCTGCCAAACAAAACCAGAGAGAAATGTATTCATATATTAAATATTGGGCATAAAACATTTAGCCAGCAAGAAAAGAAAACCTGTAGGTTACACACGCACACACACACACACACACACACACATTATGTATAATTCAGGTTGATTGGGACACTTTTTCCTAGTCATTTCAATAGCAAAAAGTGTCCCTATCTATCTATCTATCTATCTATCTATCTATCTATCTATCTATCTATCATATATATATATATTAATTTATACTCTGGTGGTCTCATATATACACACACACACACACACACACACACATACACACATATATATATATATGTGTGTTTGTGGGGGTGTGTGTGTGTGTGTGTGTGTGTGTGTGTGTGTGTGTGTGTGTGTGTGTGTGTGTGTATGTGTGTGTGTGTGTGTGTGAATATATGAGACCACCAGAGTATAAATTAAATATGGGCCTTGGAAAAGGCTAGCTGACTTTATTGTGCTTTAACTACAGTGGGTTGTCCCAGTGTGGACAACAACCATACATGTACCTTCTCTTTTCATAGCTTTTGCTGGCTCTGAAACACTTTCCTGGTATTTCTCCTGTTAATAAAGTCAAATAATTGTATGTGAGAGAGTCAGCTGTAATATCATTGTGTTCTTAGAGGAGCTTAGCTTAGCCTGACAGTTAGCCTGCCCCAGACCAGGCTAGTTTCCCAGCATAAGTTGCCAGAGTAACTTAAAAGTTAAGTTTGTTTTATGAACAGAATTTGCTGACAACAAGTCTGACTAAGTAAAATAAGCCTGGCTTGTTTTCTAATCTTGTTTTATGAAACAGCCCTCTGGTATTATACTTTAGTTTGATTTCAGTCCTACTTAAGTGGGTCAAAAATCTCTCTTAAGTACAGCTAATTGCTTTAAATATAACACATTTTCCTTTATTGGTAATTAACATGAAATGATGTGTCTGAAAGCGTTATGTTCAGTTCACACTTACAGTAATTACATTCTTTTAAAGTATATTATTTCCATAATAAGTACACTTTTTGATTCATAGATCATATCGAATCATTGATCAACTCATGTACACAGAGCCCAACTCAAATATGATGACATCAAAATTATCAAACTTCACTGGTGTTTGTGTCATGACATAATAGTGTTTAGTCATGTAATTAAAACTTTAGGGTGAAATATTCATATAAAACTAGACACTGATGAAATATTGCTGACATTTCAGTTTCATATTCATTCATGATCTCATTTCAGGAAACTATGAATCTGTGGTTTGAACCTACAGTATAAACTTATGCTAGATCTTTAACTCTCTACCAATTCTGGATTAATGTAACTTAGTGATAGTAGTTTTACGTGTCATTTGCTGTTATTGGTTTGTCCTCCAGAAACAGCTGAAGGAGACGCAAATGAAGATCCGTCAGAGAATCCAGCAGAGGCAGAAAGATCTTCAGCAGCTGAGAAAGGCTGTGGAGTCTCATAAGGTGAGTCTGGAGAAGAAGAGAAGTTTGAGACGTCTCAGTTTGGACTCTGTCAGTCCCGCTGAAGCCACTGTGTGATTGTGATGTGTGTCCTAACAGCGCTCTGCACAGACAGCAGTGGAGGACAGTGAGAAGATCTTTACTGAGCTCATCCGCTTCATTGAGAGAAGATGCTCTGAGGTCACACAGATGATCAGAGATCAGGAAAAGGATGCAGTGCGTCGAGCTGAAGGACGACAGGAGCGACTGGAGCAGGAGATCAATGATCTGAGGAGGAGAGACGCTGAGCTGGAGCAGCTTTCACACACACACCATCACATCCATTTCCTGCAGGTAACAGAGATCTAGAAGAACAGGATCATAGTGGACTTGAGCAAGAGAAATATTTCATGAGAGCAGAATGAGCCGTTGACTCAGATGTTGGAATTCAGTCTAGTGTTTGTTATCATATAATCATCAGTCAGACTCTCATCTGATCATCTTCTTTTTAAGGTGACCTATTCTCCTTTTTACAAGATGTAATATAAGTCTAAGGTGTCCCCAAAATGTGTCTGTGAAGTTTTTAGCTCAAAATACCCCAAATAATTTTTATTATAACATGTTTTAAATGCTTATTTTTGGGTGGGAGAAAAAAAATGCTCTGATTTGTTGTGTGCATCTTTAAATGCAAATGAGCTCACGCTCCCTGCCCCCAAGTTTGCGATACAATTCCAATACACTGAGCCATAAATAATACAGAAGCTCACACAGCAAAATGGATCATTACATACTGTATGTATTTAGGTATGGTATGTATTTTAAGAATGTTTGCTAACATTCGATTCTGAATTAATTTGATAGCGTGCTGCATGGCTAACGTGGCTAAAGCTACACACTGTTGGAGAGACTCAATAAGAATGGAAGGGTTAGTTCACCCAAAATGTCATTCCACACCCATAAGGCCTTCATTTATCTTCAGAACACAAATTAATATTTTGGATAAAATCCGATGGCTCAGTGAGGCCTCCATTGCCAGCAGGAGCATTTTACTTTCCAAACAGCAGATTCGATACACTGATTCATAATGCTCCAAAGCTTCCTGAAGCAGTGTTTTGAAATCGGCCATCACTGTAAAGTCATTATTTTGTTTGGTTTTTTGGCGCAGCTAAAATTCTCGTCACCTTATAATATTAATATTGAACCACTGTACTCACATGAACTGATTTAAATATGTTTTTAGCACATTAATGAATCTTGAGAGAGGAAATGTCATTGTGTAACGAAGTGGGACACGAGGTGAGATCCATTTCCAAGTTTTTATTAAAGCAAAGTTTGTAGTAAAACAGGCAATGGTCAAACAGTGGCAAAGATGAGCAGAGAGCAGACAGGCAGAGAGAAGGCAGGCAGAGAGAAGGCGGGCAGGGAGAAGGCGGGCAGAGGGAGAGCAGGCAGAAGGCAGGATCACAGGCAGGCAGAGAGAAGGCAGGAGAGCAGGCAGGAAGAGAGAAGGCAGGAATAGAGAAGGCAGGCAGAGAGAAGGCAGGATCGAAGGCAGGCAGAGAGAAGGCAAGAAGAGAGAAGGCAGGAAGAGAGAAGGCAGGAAGAGCGAAGGCAGGAAGAGAGAAGGCAGGCAGAGAGAAGGCAGGCAGAGAGAAGGCAAGAAGAGAGAAGGCAGGAAGAGAGAAGGCAGGCAGAGAGAAGGCAGGCAGAGAGCAGGCAGAAGGCAGGATCACAGGCAGGCAGAGAGAAGGCAGGCAGGCAGAGAGAAGGCAGGAAGAGAGAAGGCAGGAAGAGAGAAGGCAGGCAGAGAGAAGGCAGGCAGAGAGCAGGCAGAAGGCAGGATCACAGGCAGGCAGAGAGAAGGCAGGCGGGCAGAGAGAAGGCAGGCAGAGAGCAGGCAGGCAGAGAGAAGGCAGGCAGAGAGAAGGCAGGAAGAGAGAAGGCAGGCAGAGAGACGGCAGGAAGAGAGAAGGCAGGAAGAGAGAAGGCAGGCAGAGAGAAGGCAGGCAGAGAGAAGGCAGGCGGGCAGAGAGAAGGCAGGCAGAGAGAAGGCAGGAAGAGAGAAGGCAGGCAGAGAGATGGCAGGAAGAGAGAAGGCAGGAAGAGAGAAGGCAGGCAGAGAGAAGGAAGGATCACAGACAGGCAGGAGAGCAGGCAGGAAGAGAGAAGGCAGGAAGAGAGAAGGCAGGCAGAGAGAAAGCAGGCAGAGAGAAGGCAAGAAGAGAGAAAGCAGGAAGAGAGAAGGCAGGAAGAGAGAAGGCAGGCAGAGAGAAGGCAAGAAGAGAGAAGGCAGGAAGAAAGAAGGCAGGCAGAGAGCAGGCAGGCAGAGAGAAGGCAGGCGGGCAGAGAGAAGGCAGGCAGAGAGAAGGCAGGAAGAGAGAAGGCAGGAAGAGAGAAGGCAGGAAGAGAGAAGGCAGGATCGCAGGCAGGCAGGAGAGAAGGCAGGAAGAGAGAAGGCAGGAAGAGAAGGCAGGCAGAGAGAAGGCAGGATCGCAGGCAGGAAGAGAGAAGGCAGGAAGAGAGAAGGCAGGCAGAGAGAAGGCAGGCAGAGAGAAGGCAGGCAGACAGAAGGCAAGAAGAGAGAAGGCAGGAAGAGAGAAGTCAGGCAGAGAGAAGGCAGGATCACAGGCAGGCAGGATCACAGGCAGGAAGAGAGAAGGCAGGAAGAGAGAAGGCAGGAAGAGAGAAGGCAGGCAGAGAGACGGCCGGCAGAGAGAAGGCAGGATCACAGGCAGGCAGGAGAGCAGGCAGGAAGACAGAAGGCAGGCAGAGAGAAGGCAGGATCGCAGGCAGGCAGAGAGAAGGCAAGAAGAGAGAAGGCAGGCAGAGAGAAGGCAAGAAGAGAGAAGGCAGGAAGAGAGAAGGCAGGCAGAGAGAAGGCAGGCGGGCAGAGAGAAGGCAGGCAGAGAGAAGGCAGGAAGAGAGAAGGCAGGATCGCAGGCAGGCAGGAGAGAAGGCAGGAAGAGAGAAGGCAGGAAGAGAGAAGGCAGGAAGAGAAGGCAGGCAGAGAGAAGGCAGGAACGCAGGCAGGCAGAGAGAAGGCAAGAAGAGAGAAGGCAGGAAGAGAGAAGGCAGGAAGAGAGAAGGCAAGAAGAGAGAAGGCAGGAAGAGAGAAGGCAGGAAGAGAGAAGGCAGGCAGACAGAAGGCAAGAAGAGAGAAGGCAGGAAGAGAGAAGTCAGGCAGAGAGAAGGCAGGATCACAGGCAGGCAGGATCACAGGCAGGAAGAGAGAAGGAAGGAAGAGAGAAGGCAGGCAGAGAGAAGGCAGGCAGAGAGCAGGCAGAAAGCAGAAGGCAGGGTCACAGGCAGGCAGAGAGCAGGCAGGCGGAGAGAAGGCAGGCAGAGAGAAGGCAGGAAGAGAGAAGGCAGGAAGAGAGAAGGCAGGAAGAGAGAAGGCAGGCAGAGAGAAGGCAAGAAGAGAGAAGGCAGGAAGAGAGAAGGCAGGAAGAGAGAAGGCAGGCAGAGAGAAGGCAGGCAGAGAGCAGGCAGAATGCAGAAGGCAGGGTCACAGGCAGGCAGAGAGCAGGCAGGCAGAGAGAATGCAGGCAGAGAGAAGGCAGGCAGAGAGAAGGCAGGAAGAGAGAAGGCAGGAAGAGAGAAGGCAGGCAGAGAGAAGGCAGGATCGCAGGCAGGCAGAGAGAAGGCAGGCAGAGAGAAGGCAAGAAGAGAGAAGGCAGGAAGAGAGAAGGCAGGAAGAGAGAAGGCAGGCAGAGAGAAGGCCGGCAGAGAGAAGGCAAGAAGAGAGAAGGCAGGAAGAGAGAAGGCAGGAAGAGAGAAGGCAAGAAGAGAGAAGGCAGGAAGAGAGAAGGCAGGCAGAGAGAAGGCAGGATCGAAGGCAGGCAGAGAGAAGGCATGAAGAGAGAAGGCAGGAAGAGAGAAGGCAGGAAGAGCGAAGGCAGGAAGAGAGAAGGCAGGCAGAGAGAAGGCAGGCAGAGAGAAGGCAAGAAGAGAGAAGGCAGGAAGAGAGAAGGCAGGCAGAGAGAAGGCAGGCAGAGAGCAGGCAGAAGGCAGGATCACAGGCAGGCAGAGAGAAGGCAAGAAGAGAGAAGGCAGGAAGAGAGAAGGCAGGCAGAGAGAAGGCAGGCAGAGAGCAGGCAGAAGGCAGGATCACAGGCAGGCAGAGAGAAGGCAGGCGGGCAGAGAGAAGGCAGGCAGAGAGCAGGCAGGCAGAGAGAAGGCAGGCAGAGAGAAGGCAGGAAGAGAGAAGGCAGGCAGAGAGACGGCAGGAAGAGAGAAGGCAGGAAGAGAGAAGGCAGGCAGAGAGAAGGCAGGCAGAGAGAAGGCAGGCGGGCAGAGAGAAGGCAGGCAGAGAGAAGGCAGGAAGAGAGAAGGCAGGCAGAGAGATGGCAGGAAGAGAGAAGGCAGGAAGAGAGAAGGCAGGCAGAGAGAAGGAAGGATCACAGACAGGCAGGAGAGCAGGCAGGAAGAGAGAAGGCAGGAAGAGAGAAGGCAGGCAGAGAGAAAGCAGGCAGAGAGAAGGCAAGAAGAGAGAAAGCAGGAAGAGAGAAGGCAGGAAGAGAGAAGGCAGGCAGAGAGAAGGCAAGAAGAGAGAAGGCAGGAAGAAAGAAGGCAGGCAGAGAGCAGGCAGGCAGAGAGAAGGCAGGCGGGCAGAGAGAAGGCAGGCAGAGAGAAGGCAGGAAGAGAGAAGGCAGGAAGAGAGAAGGCAGGATCGCAGGCAGGCAGGAGAGAAGGCAGGAAGAGAGAAGGCAGGAAGAGAGAAGGCAGGAAGAGAAGGCAGGCAGAGAGAAGGCAGGCAGAGAGAAGGCAGGCAGAGAGAAGGCAAGAAGAGAGAAGGCAGGAAGAGAGAAGGCAAGAAGAGAGAAGGCAGGAAGAGAGAAGGCAGGAAGAGAGAAGGCAGGCAGAGAGAAGGCAGGCAGACAGAAGGCAAGAAGAGAGAAGGCAGGAAGAGAGAAGTCAGGCAGAGAGAAGGCAGGATCACAGGCAGGCAGGATCACAGGCAGGAAGAGAGAAGGCAGGAAGAGAGAAGGCAGGCAGAGAGTCGGCCGGCAGAGAGAAGGCAGGATCACAGGCAGGCAGGACAGCAGGCAGGAAGAGAGAAGGCAGGAAGAGAGAAGGCAGGCAGAGAGAAGGCAGGATCGCAGGCAGGCAGAGAGAAGGCAAGAAGAGAGAAGGCAGGCAGAGAGATGGCAAGAAGAGAGAAGGCAGGAAGAGAGAAGGCAGGCAGAGAGAAGGCAGGCGGGCAGAGAGAAGGCAGGCAGAGAGAAGGCAGGAAGAGAGAAGGCAGGATCGCAGGCAGGCAGGAGAGAAGGCAGGAAGAGAGAAGGCAGGAAGAGAGAAGGCAGGAAGAGAAGGCAGGCAGAGAGAAGGCAGGAACGCAGGCAGGCAGAGAGAAGGCAAGAAGAGAGAAGGCAGGAAGAGAGAAGGCAGGAAGAGAGAAGGCAAGAAGAGAGAAGGCAGGAACAGAGAAGGCAGGAAGAGAGAAGGCAGGCAGACAGAAGGCAAGAAGAGAGAAGGCAGGAAGAGAGAAGTCAGGCAGAGAGAAGGCAGGATCACAGGCAGGCAGGATCACAGGCAGGAAGAGAGAAGGCAGGAAGAGAGAAGGAAGGAAGAGAGAAGGCAGGCAGAGAGAAGGCAGGCAGAGAGCAGGCAGAAAGCAGAAGGCAGGGTCACAGGCAGGCAGAGAGCAGGCAGGCAGAGAGAAGGCAGGCAGAGAGAAGGCAGGAAGAGAGAAGGCAGGAAGAGAGAAGGCAGGAAGAGAGAAGGCAGGCAGAGAGAAGGCAAGAAGAGAGAAGGCAGGAAGAGAGAAGGCAGGAAGAGAGAAGGCAGGCAGAGAGAAGGCAGGCAGAGAGCAGGCAGAAGGCAGAAGGCAGGGTCACAGGCAGGCAGAGAGCAGGCAGGCAGAGAGAAGGCAGGCAGAGAGAAGGCAGGAAGAGAGAAGGCAGGAAGAGAGAAGGCAGGAAGAGAGAAGGCAGGAAGAGAGAAGGCAGGCAGAGAGAAGGCAGGCAGAGAGAAGGCAAGAAGAGAGAAGGCAGGAAGAGAGAAGGCAGGAAGAGAGAAGGCAGGCAGAGAGAAGGCCGGCAGAGAGAAGGCAAGAAGAGAGAAGGCAGGAAGAGAGAAGGCAGGAAGAGAGAAGGCAAGAAGAGAGAAGGCAGGAAGAGAGAAGGCAGGAAGAGAGAAGGCAGAGAGAAGGCAGGCAGAGAGAAGGCAGGATCGCAGGCAGGCAGGAGAGCAGGCAGGAAGAGAGAAGGCAGGAAGAGAGAAGGCAGGCAGAGAGAAGGCAGGATCACAGGCAGGCAGAGAGAATGCAGGCAGGCGGGCAGAGAGAAGGCAGGCAGGCAGAGAGAAGGCAGGCAGAGAGAAGGCAGGAAGAGAGAAGGCAGGAAGAGAAAAGGCAGGCAGAGAGCAGGCAGAAGGCAGGATCACAGGCAGGCAGAGAGTGAGTGGGCGGGCAGAGAGAAGGCAGGCGGGCAGAGAGAAGGCAGGCAGAGGGAGAGCAGGCAGAAGGCAGGATCGCAGGCAGGCAGAGAGAAGGCAGGAGAGCAGGCAGGAAGAGAGAAGGCAGGAATAGAGAAGGCAGGCAGAGAGAAGGCAGGATCGAAGGCAGGCAGAGAGAAGGCAGGCAGAGAGAAGGCAGGAAGAGAGAAGGCAGGAAGAGAGAAGGCAGGATTGCAGGCAGGCAGGAGAGAAGGCAGGAAGAGAGAAGGCAGGAAGAGAAGGCAGGCAGAGAGAAGGCAGGATCGCAGGCAGGCAGAGAGAAGGCAAGAAGAGAGAAGGCAGGAAGAGAGAAGGCAGGAAGAGAGAAGGCAGAAAGAGAGAAGGCAGGAAGAGAGAAGGCAGGAAGAGAGAAGGCAGGCAGACAGAAGGCAAGAAGAGAGAAGGCAGGAAGAGAGAAGTCAGGCAGAGAGAAGGCAGGATCACAGGCAGGCAGGATCACAGTTAGGAAGAGAGAAGGCAGGAAGAGAGAAGGAAGGAAGAGAGAAGGCAGGCAGAGAGAAGGCAGGCAGAGAGCAGGCAGAAGGCAGAAGGCAGGGTCACAGGCAGGCAGAGAGCAGGCAGGCAGAGAGAAGGCAGGAAGAGAGAAGGCAGGAAGAGAGAAGGCAGGGAGAGAGAAGGCAGGAAGAGAGAAGGCAGGAAGAGAGAAGGCAGGCAGAGAGAAGGCAGGCAGAGAGAAGGCAAGAAGAGAGAAGGCAGGAAGAGAGAAGGCAGGCAGAGAGAAGGCCGGCAGAGAGAAGGCAAGAAGAGAGAAGGCAGGAAGAGAGAAGGCAGGAAGAGAGAAGGCAAGAAGAGAGAAGGCAGGAAGAGAGAAGGCAGGAAGAGAGAAGGCAGAGAGAAGGCAGGCAGAGAGAAGGCAGGATCGCAGGCAGGCAGGAGAGCAGGCAGGAAGAGAGAAGGCAGGCAGAGAGAAGGCAGGATCACAGGCAGGCAGAGAGAAGGCAGGCAGGCGGGCAGAGAGAAGGCAGGCAGGCAGAGAGAAGGCAGGCAGAGAGAAGGCAGGAAGAGAGAAGGCAGGAAGAGAAAAGGCAGGCAGAGAGCAGGCAGAAGGCAGGATCACAGGCAGGCAGAGAGCGAGTGGGCGGGCAGAGAGAAGGCAGGCAGAGGGAGAGCAGGCAGAAGGCAGGATCATGGGCAGGCAGAGAGAAGGCAGGCAGAGAGCGAGTGGGTGGGCAGAGAGAAGGCGGAGAAACATTCATTTAATTAAAGTTGCAGTCTGTAACTTTTTTTGGTTAAAAATTATCCTAAATCAATTTTTGAGACATAACCAGCCAGTGTTCAAAACTATCTCCTTACCTTAGCCCAATTCACAACGGTAATCTTGTAATAATGTTTTATAATTCGGGTGGTACTGGTGGGTTTCCGCAGGAAATTAAGCAAGTCACTGTTCGCCTTTGTGTCATTACATCACGTCTGTTTACATAGAGAATGAGTCCCAGCTAGTAGGCTAAATCAGGGGATCATTTGAGGATGGCGGATCATTTATAGTGTTTCTCACAGCAGCTGCAATAATTAACCTTATCATTTTGATGGCGGATTGTAATCCAGAAAGATCCAAATGACAATCATCAGTGATAAATGGAGATTCTTATTTTGGTCATACTTCCAAGACAGTCTGTGATTCTGAAGTACTGTATCCATACCGATGTGGTGACTGACAGCAAACATTAGATTCATCCGCACTGAAGAGCCATGCTGATGGCACAACCCATATATGATAATTCCACAAACAACTGCAATTGCAGGTTTTGTACAGAGATGGGGATAAAGAGGCAAAACTTACAGACTGCAGCTTTAAATTATATTATTTCTGTAATAATTTAAATAATGCTAAATGCTAAAGTGCACTTCTTTTTCCCCAGGATTGTAAGTGTCAAATACTAGAGTTTGTGGCATTAAATGATGGATATGAGAAGACAGTATCTGATTGTGTGAAAGTCCTGGATTGAGGCGAGTTACTGAAGATCAACAAGAGCCGCACAGATCTGATATAGAGCAGGTTATTGTCTGAAGTTTTGATTTGTGTTTTCTGTAGAGTTTCCAGTCTCTCTCAGCACCTCCTGAATCTACAGACAAACCCGACGATCCCTTCAGTTTTCTCTTCTCTTTTGATGACATGAGAGAATCTGTCCGTCAGCTGAGAGAAAAACTGGAGGATTTCTGCAAAGAGGAGATCAAGAAGATCTCTGACAGAGGTAAAGTCTTGCGCCTCCGTTATACAGACGTGTGTAGAAAGATCCTAAATGTGAACATACAACAGCTTCTGAAATGTTCCTGTGATTTATAAAATTTCCATGTGCACAATTCTTAAATGACATTTTTCAAAGTTTATCTTAAATTCAAGTACAATGTGAACAAGCTCATCAAATCCACCTTCAGAACAGCTACAAATATCCCTTGGTTCAGAAGTATGGTACTCATCATCAAGAACAAGTGAAGACTTCAGATGCAAAATCATCTAAGTTCCGTCTGATATTTTCTTCTAAAATGCGCATTTTTATCAAGCTCGTATTTTTAGGTTCAGTAATTTCACTTTAATGGCAATTAATAGGTCATTTTCATTGCCATTAAAGTGAAATAACTGAACATAAACATACAAGCTTGATAAAAATGCTCATTTTAGAAGAAAATTTCAGATGACACTTAGAGGCTTTTGCATCTGAAGTCTTCAAGTGTTTATAAATTTATATATACATGATTCAGGATGAAATCCTTGGAATTCAAGATCAAATCCGATACGTGTGTTTTATAAATGAAGTTCCTGGAGATTCATCTGCTCTCAGAAATTATCCTTCATCTAATATCATAGAGCATCATATTATGAATGTCTTAGAAATTAATATATTTCATCTTGTCATTCACTCTTCACACTGTTCATGTCTGTTTATTTCCACAGTCACATTCACCAACATGAATCCCAAGACCAGGAACGACTTCCTACAGTGTAAGTCACTAAGAAAACAAGCAGAAAAACTCACTGAATGTGTTCATGTTCTTCCTGTAGAAGGTGAAAGAAATCATGATAGAAGAGTTTAATAATTGATCATGTAAATGATGATTCAGGATATCTGGTCAGCTGGTCAGCTGAGACACTGATGATACACTGAACATTGAGTCATGAAGAGTTCAGATACATTAAAGGATCAGATTCATAATTTCTGATTCTGATGTGTTTCTCTCCATCAGATTCCCATCAGCTCACTCTGGATCTGAACACAGTGAATGAACACCTCCGTCTGTCTGAGAGGAACAGAGTGATTACTAACACTGACACAGTCCAGCCGTATCCTGATCATCCAGACAGATTTGATTTGTATCGTCAGGTGTTGTGTAGAGAGAGTGTGAGTGGACGCTTTTACTGGGAGATTGAGTGGAGTGGAGATGAAGTGTTTATATCAGTGTCATATAAGAGCATCAGCAGGAAGGGATGGGGTGATGAGAGTGCATTTGGACATAATGATCAGTCCTGGAGTTTGGACTGCTATTCCTCCAGTTACTCATTCATACACAATAAGATAAAGACTGCTCTCCCTGTAAAGCCCATCAGCTCTAGAATAGGAGTGTATGTGGATCACAGTGCAGGAACTCTGTCCTTCTACAGTGTCTCTGACACAATGAGCCTCATCCACACAGTCCAGACCACATTCACTCAGCCACTCTATCCTGGGTTTTGGGTTGGTTCAAGATCATCAGTGAAACTGTGTTGATGTTTCAGAATAAACTGTAGAGAGATTTTACCCATAATACTTTGAGCTGCATGAGAAATCAGTAACAGTGTGATGATACAGCGTCTCTATTTTCTCTTCATTGCATTAATAGAGCTGAAGTTTGTACAGTATATAAACCATTATGCCTATGAAATGTCCTCACTAAGATAGCAAAACAAATCTGCCTGAGTGATGATGTGTATTTGTCTTTTTTTTAAAGCTCTAATTGTGTTGATGGAAATCACATTCATTTAGTTTATTCATTTTTATTTGTATTATTACTATCAAAAATACCTTTCAGTTAAATTATCAAACAGAGTTCATTACAAAATGAACAGACTGAGGATAGTGTGATTTTGAATAATGAAATAACAGAAACAATGTGAACAATGAAAGAGTGAAGATGTGGAAAATGACATTAGTAGTGGAGAAAATAGTGTTAGAAAAAAAAATCACACTTAAAGGGATAGTTCACCCAAAAATGTAAATTTGATGCTTATCTTCTTACTCCCAGCGCATCCAAGATGTATGTGACTTTGTTTCTTCAGTAGAACACAAATGATGATTTTTAACTCCAACCGTTGTGGTCTGTCAGTCTTATAATGCATGTCAATGGGATTGGGAACTCCATCTATAAGAGAAGTATGTTAAGAAAAAAACATACACAGACAAATCCAAATTAAACCCTGCGGCTCGTGACGACACATTGATGTCCTAAGACATGAAACGATCGGTTTGTGTGAGAAACCAAACAGTATTTATATAATTTTTTACCTCTAATACACATCAATGTCCAACTGCCCACCACATCCAGTGCGTGAGGTCTGAATACACGCTCAGATGACGGAAGTGATTTTTTGCGCGTATACTTTAATGAGTGAGTCCGGCGTCAGAGTGCTTTCAGAGCTCACACAATGGATACTCAAGGCAGTTGGACATAGTGGTTTTTAGAGGTAAAAATTATATAAATACTGTTTGGTTTTTTGTTGCATTATACGACTGACAGACCACAACGGTTGGAGTTAAAAATCCTCATTTGCATGCTATTGAAGAAACAAAGTCACCTACATCTTGGGGGCAAGCAGATAAACATCAAATTTTCATTTTCATTCACTTTAGAAGAAATTAATGACTTTCTTTACTCAGTGTTTAGTAATGTTGTTGATGTAAAATAGTTCTTTCTGAATATGAATAAATTTAGGTGTTTTTGTTGCAAAAAAACAAAACAAAACACAAAACAACAACAGTGAGCTCTGAAGTTCTGGATAAAAAGAACAGATTCCAGCTAAAAAAGATGCTAATAAAATTGAGGAAAAGTAAAGTGCAAGCTTCATGAAAATAGTTACTCTTTTTCTTTTATTTCATGTCATTATTTTATATCTTCTTGCTGGTATTTATATGGGTGTGTTTAGAGTCGGATTTTCACGATAACATGGTTAAACCTGTGTAAAATGAGGGCATTTTGTTTTGTGTAGAGTTTTGCAGAAATCATTAAGAAAATTGGAATATATGTGAAAACAGGTGAAATAAATTAAATGTTTTGAGAAATGTGTCTTTGTTTTGAGAACTGAATGAATGATAATCATCATACAGTCATAGTGTGTTAATTAGCAATCGGAAAAAAAAAACTAATATGGGTGTACTCTCCCATAAACAGAACAGAAATGGGATATACATCAGTGGGATATTTAGTTCATATAACAAACACCCTAATAAAAATGCTGCGCAGACTGCAGTGCACATTTTGAGTGATGGTGAGAGAAAATCTGAGATATCAAATTATACATAAACATAGGCCTATGCTATACATCATTATAATGAAGAATCATTAGCAGTTCATATTAGCGAATAGGCTTTTTGAAAACACTGGTCTACTAAATCAAAACACGTACTTTGGCCCTGTTCGCGCATGCGCTTCTCGCTCAGCTTGCTCGGCTGCCCCGGAAATAATTGGTTGGCATTAGCAACGTTTCGGCCGAGCCAGGCCTGAATACAGATAGAGCAGAAGAAAGAGAAACAAACAGACAGGTTTGAAACTCTCGTTTTCCATTATGTGAGCGTTAGTCTGAATGTTTCGCGATGCATTCGCTGTGTAATTGCTCTGATTGCTTGTGAAGTCAGCATCAGTACAGCTATGAAAACAATGCTAACATAACTAGCTGCCAGTCTACCATAAACAATAACAAACACTGAGTCTCTGAATTGCCTTTTGATCCTTTCGCTTGTACCAGAAATATAGTATCAGGTGTTTGTGTAGCACGTTTCACTTCTCCGCTCAGCCTTGTGCAAAGATGTACACATTGCTGATATATATAATATATATATATATCATTCATTGATGGTGCTGCTGCACTGATCATATCAGCTAATAAACCCTGTGTGCCATTGATTTAGTTTGGATCTGTTACTCAAATGCACTTTTGTGGCAACTGATGTGTTTCGTCTGAATTCCTTTAATCTTACTGAAGTGTCTTTCCCCTTAGAAAACACACTGAAGAACAGGCAAACTTCCCTTTTAAGCCTCATACTGAGATTGTGAGGCAAGAGACTGTAACAGAATGACAAGGTAAAGTCATTAGTTCCTGAAGGCACTTCACAACAAAGAGAGACATTAAAATATAACCATTGCTGAAAACAAACTTGACTTGAGAGCAAACACATTTGGTAAACAATGGGCCCTTTTCACAGACTGTAATGATGGGTTTCCTCAGTTATTTGTATTTTATTTTTTAATAATGAACATTTATAAGACTGTATTTTGTGTTATATTACCTTGCCATTAAATTACACTACTGGTCCAAAGTTTGAGGTCAGTATTTTTTTTTTTTTTTTTGTGAGCAGAAGAGGCTTCTTTCAAAAAAAAAAAAAAAAATCATATAATGATTCCAAACTTTTGAACAAGTAACATTAAAAAAAAAAAATAAATAAAAAGCTGCTTCAAGGATGTTTCTGAGGTAATGATGGTAAATTGGACATTTCTCTTTCAGCTTTAATCAGTCCATCTGTTTCTTTTCCTGTTTTTAAAAGTTGTGGAAGTTAAAAGTTTAAAAGTTCTTACAAAGTTCTTAAAAGTTCTACAAAAAATGAACAATAATCATATGTGTAGTCTCATATTTATCTTTATAGTAATTTCTATCATGACTTCTGTGAACCCCGGAAATTTGCAAACGGTTCATATTCTCATGTCAAACTACTATAAAAGCAGCTTCTGCTGAATTTAACTTTCAGTCTAACATCTTGACATGCTCTTCATTTCTAAGGTTTCATTTACACGACACTGTTTTCAACTAAAGAGGAAAACTTTTTATGTGTTTTGGCTGTTCATCTACTTGACAATGGCATTTTGGTGGCCTGAAAACGATACTGTTATCATCTCCATGTAAACTACAAAAAAAAAAAGTGAATTTGTGAAAACGGTGACATCATATGTATTATGTGTTCAGTCTATAGAGTACCTCAGGGATGACGTGTTTTTGTAGGCAAAACCCAGAAGTGAGTTAGTATTTTAGGACTTCCGGTTCCATCGCCCCGAAGTCAATGTTTTTTTTTTTTTAATGGGTTTTTGCTAAATCACCTGAAATAAGGTCTGTGGTTAACAAAGCCTCTTAATATTTTCACGTTTTGATCTATGACATAACACACACCAGTTATAACCCACTTGTGATTTTTTAATTGTGTCTTAAAAATGGCGGTTGCTAACAAGTTGCTAAAAGGGACTACTTCCTTTGGTGGGGACTTTAAACGTCATCATGACAAACAGGACATTTGGACAGCATTTCTCATGGAAAAGTGGATAAGTATTCATACACAGCGCAGATCATAATCAGTGAGCATGTTTTTAAATAGAGTTGTTTTCTAAATATAGTTTGAGGAAGCTTGGTGGTGACGACGTTGATCCGCGACCATGGTGTGATGTAGTGCGTTTATAGCCTACTGTTAGCTTTTTATATTGGACCACTTTATTTAGGCTTCAAAATGTGTAAATGTTGTGTTAACTTGTAAAGATTATAATGATAGACAAAACGTGTAAGTGTCACAACCCTTTGTTAAACGCAGAGCTTTTTTTGTTGCAATTTTCCAAAAGTCTGAGAAAAATGCATAGGCTTTCAATCGAGGGAACCTGTGCGCCGCTAACTTCCAGGTTGGCTTACAAAAACATGTCATCCCTGACATAGCATAGTGTTTCTTCACAAAGTGACATCGCCAACAACTGGCCTGGTATGAATAATACAGCGATTTTAAACATTTTCACGGATCCGTGTGAAGGGGGATCATTTTAACAGCTGATGTTGATGTCTGTACATGAAAAAACACAAAAGAAAAAACAGGTTTCCATTCTTAGTTCATTGTTGTTGTGTAAACATACCTTAAAGCTCGGGGGAAAAAAACAAAACTTTTTAATACTACACAAAATAAGTGAAAGTACTTAAGTACTTAAATACAGTTTCTTAGGTTTATAAAGCATCTTGTCATAATGAAACATCTTTTTCATTGGTTTGTGTGTGTTTTCCAGCTCCTCCACCCCTAGAATGCACACGTACAAGAGGACTTCCAGCCCTCGATCACCAACGAATACAGGAGAGCTTTTCACACCAGCACATGAAGAAAATGTGCGCTTCATCCATGACAGTAAGATTGCGACACATGACACACCTTTATAGCTGAGCACCATTTTATCCTTGAAAACGTGTGATCCCCAGGCCTGAGGACATCACTGACACTAAAAAATTCTATAAAAAGCATGGGAATATTTGTCATTTTTGTTGAAGTTCGTTAATGCCCCGATATACTCATACCAAAGTTCTTTTTCATTCTTCGCTTAGGGGTAAAAAGAAGTTGGAAATACCTTTGCAGCGATATGCAGTTAGCAATCATCCTGATGCTGCACACACTGCTGAGAGTGATGTTTAGATGAATATGTAAATATGTGCTGCACGTTTCCTCTTAATAACAAAATAAACACAACAGAAATGACAGCGGTGAGAAAACAGCAGTTAAGAAAGCATCTGATCATAGTGATGTGGATATGTTTACACCAGCTCTGTTTTATATATTATATATATATATATATATATATATATATATATTACAGTATTAAACATGAAAAAGGGATAGTATCGCTTTCATTTAGAATTACAACTACATCATTTTCTGGAAAGTTTGCTTTGCTGAGACGTTCCGAACTCCTTAAATTAACACCAATTGAACTTCATTTTTGGCCTGATTTTGTTTGAAATTACATCACACCAGTTCGTTATTCGATTTCACTTGAAGAATATTGGGACCTTTATGCTCCACTGTTATGTAATTTTTTTTTCTATGGCTTGGGGGCGTGCCTCATGGCTAAGTGATAGTGACAGTGTAGGCTACAGTGTAGGCTACAGTCAGCAGATTATGCAAAAGAAACCTATGCAGGGTGATACAAGACCCCGAAATTACCACCCTTATTATGCGGCTACTTCACATATAAGTACATGATTTAACACAAAATATTCATTTGATATATTTTATAACCTCAAAATGACTCGCAGTATCGTCTGAGCACGTTTAACAGACCGCTAGATGGTGCAATTGAAGAATCAGAATTTAGTATCGCAGGGAGCTGTGTAAAAATATTAAAGAATGATGTATGTTTGTGAAAGTATTACCAGTGCAAGATAAATGTTAAGCAGACGATAAAGGTACTTCAAACTCACAACTACCAAAACAACGTGTCTACACAGACGCGTTTGGCGTGATGCCATAAAAAAAGAACCCATTATAATAAGTGATGCTGTCTACACTGTAAAATATTTTTCTCTACAAAGGTTTGGGAACCACTGCTTTATGATTCAATCTTTACAAAATCGTTTTTAACAATCCTTATCCTGTAATAGTGCAACTGTTTAAAGGGTTAGTTATCTCCAAAATTAATATTCTGTTATTTATTACTCACCCTCATGTCGTTCCAAACCCGTAAGACCTTCGTTCATCTTCAGAACACAAATTAAGATATCTTAGATGACAGAATGCTGTCAGTTTTCCTTCCATTGACTGCCTTTTCAACTGACACTTTGACGCTTCAAAAAGTTCATAAAGAGATTGAAAAACAAATCCATATGAAATGAGCGAACATAAGGAGAAACTCAACTAAACTTGCTACATGTGCAAGAGCAAAGCTCAATTGTGCTGCGTAACAAATGAGGTTCATTCTCTTGAGTTACGAATATGGTTTGGTATCGAGAACTGGTTGCAAATTTCAAAGAACCGGGTATTCGATACGATGCGCGCATTTCGATTCTGTTTATCGATTCCTGACTTTTTTTCAGTCATTCTCGCACAGTGAACCGGGTGTGTCTCATACGTCCTGAAAAGTGAAGCCGCGGGCTCTTTGATCGCCCCCTGGTGGCTGGATGCAGTACAAGTCATAAACCCGCCCTCTCAATGCAAACTAATGGCACTTGTCAAAATAACAAAAAATTAATTACACATACAATAAAATTTTCCGAAAGATGGTTTTGGTCATTTAAGGTAGTTGTTATCATGCTGATATATATTCAATAGTTCATTTTTGTGATCAGTTTGATTTTTGCAAGCAATTTGGTGCTATAGAAACGGGGCGTGTCGTCACGATTTACAGTTGATTGACAGCTTCTCTGAGGACTGTCGGAGATTGAAGATGAATAAATAACTATTATTTTTCGATTTCTGTGTTATTTCTCACTGACAAAAGTTGTTGTTCAGCAGTAAACTGTCCTAACCGACCTACAGATCTGACGGATCACTGAGTTTTTTCCGGTCACGTTAAATGTGGGCTTTATAAGCTAAATGTTATTAGCCAAGATAACACGGCTAATGTTAGCAATGACGGAAAAAGCTGGTGATCATAATCTGGCAGTTACTAATTATCTTTATGGGTATAAAATAATAATTATCAGGACAAAACTAATCCTACTCTAGTTAATTAAAGAGCACTGTCTAACGTTACAGCAATCGATCTCCTGTAGAGTTAGTTCAGCTTTACCGAGGTTTCAAAAATATTATTGCTCTAGAAACAGAATATTTTTTTACAAATATTAATTTGTGTATAATTTATTTTTTTAAAATACATCAATTACGATATGTTGTTTTGACCTAGTTATGAGTAATTTAGTTTAAAACTGAACAATGTGCATTAATAAACATTCAAATAAATGTAAATTCCTTGTTGCCAGATGTAATTAGCATCGTTTAAGCCAAATGAAAAAGGGAGGAGGAAAAGAAAAATATAATAAACAATAGATAATAAAACAAATAGGTGATCTGATCTTGATGACGCAGACGTCTGGGCGGAAGTTTGATACCGCGACTCCGCCTCCGCCTCCTGGTTTCACTGACGAGTCTTTCTGCACATGCCCAGGTTCCAACATGTCAACGCCCATCATCGTCCGTTTTACCTTCAGTTCATTACAATGGAAGGAAGAGGCGTCGCGTCTTCCATCTTTTTTTACAGTCTATGCAGTGAACAGCAGTGAGCATTTTACAGTTGTATCTATCTGCTAGGACCTGCGACAAGGACGCACATACGCAGTTCATTACAATTGGCACTGACTTTTGCTTCAACACGGCATTAATCTGAAGGAATGCACCGTGTTTGGGGCCGTTCACGTGAAATCGCGGCCGCGCCACTTTCTCCTCCTTTCCAAAGCGCTTTCGCTCCCGTGGCGTCTGTCGTTGCTATGCAACCATGAAACGCGCTCTGCAGAATGACGAGGAAGTATCAGCAAAGGATTAATTGATTTCTAGCCCTTGCATTAGCTTTACTAGATGTATTTACGGAGATGAGAAATAAAACCCGGTTGAGCTTTTGATCTCGTTACGGAAAGGCCGAAGCTGATCGGTTGGTTCTTGTCACATGACCTGCTTGAGGCATTCTGAAAAGCATCGAGGTCACTTTCCCACCAGAACGCGCTCCCTCAGCTGGACTGAGTGGCAAAAGAACCTGCTGCGTGATTGGATTTAGAGGAATCTGCGAAAACGCCAGTAAAACTAACGAATTACACTAAAGGTTTGGCTCGATAGTGTTCCTTACATCTTGTCAAATAAACCTAATCCATGGATATTGACATGCAGCCAGGAATTGTGTTTCCTGACATTTATATGTGCCTGATGGTAAATGGTAGCCTGGTAATACCAGACTCTGCTACTTCACTTTGCTTCGTAGACAGAGTCTGGAATGGCATAATAGAGAAGTGTTTTCTCTCTCGCTAGGGGGCGCTTGTCTGAAGTTTAAAATCATTGGTTACCCGTAAGCCAATCAGATACGTTTAGTTATGACGTATGTTTTGTGCCTGTACAGCCGCATCGAAGCACAGACATCATGCATCGAACTCAAATCTATGATTGAACTTCCACTGTAAACCTGTTGTAAACACATGATAAAACAAATGTTTATCAAACACTCTTCTTGTTCTGGCTTCAGTTTGAAAAAGAGTTGAATGTTCTCCATAACAGAGCGAATTGCATCCCGTGTCTTGTTTCCCATTTCCGCGGTCGTTTCGGTTTTCGATTTCTCTAACCTACAATGTAAAACTCGGCGCTTAGCATATACGTCACGGCTCTCAGCCCGCCCTCTGTTCGTTGATTGGCCCGGCTGTTTCCAGACCTGTGGCAAACAGAAAGCTCTGACGCTGTATCAGACTGAAGGCGTTTCTCAATGTCAAGGATACTTCCTTGGCAGGACTGGTCCTTCCAAGTCACTTCCTTCAGAGACTAGGAGAGGCTCCTCTTTAGCATTCAGAGAACACGTAAATGGAACAGACTAGCAAGTGCACGTCATTGCGTCATTACCCCCGGTAAACAGCTGCTTGTTTTCTACCTTTACAGTCTATGTTTTCTACACGGAGACGTATGAACGCCTCCGTTTGTTCCTTGGTCCCTGTTAAAAAATACGAGAAAGCTATGAATAACGCTGTGAATGGTATAAATGGTATAATATTAACGTTAAATTACTTTAGACAACTTAACTAGTTATTTATAAAGGATGCCGGTGATGGCAAACAAGCTAACAGGTCCGGTTCAGTTAGCCATCAATAACGTAATTTGTATTTGTATAATTTATAATATCAATACGGTAGTAATTTGTACTGGCATTTAAACGTTAAACTTTATTTATCTGACATATTTACTACTGTTATAACAAATGTTTGGTAACGTAAATATACTTACATTTGAAAGCATATTGCCCGCTAACGTCCAACATTTTTTAAAAACATTTTTGAACAAGATTGCAAAGTTGCACGCATAGGATTGTGGGTGATTTGAGAGCGCGAAGGATACACATATGCATCCTTTCCTGTGTATGGGATATTTTTCGAACGAAGGACTCAGTCCTTGTTTGAAATTCCGAGGATCCTCGACATTGGAACAGTCCTTTGACGGATGTCGATGACGTAGCATCCTCGAAATTCTGGCTTCCGAGGATCCTTCCTTGACATTGAGAAACGCCTTGAGTACAGAAGCGAAATGAAATTGAGCGGAAGTAGGAAGTCTGACGTAGTCAGGCTAGGTAAATGGTAAGATGACAAATATTTAATTGATCAGTTGTCAACACAGTATATAACAATAAAATATATACGGCATGATTTTACCTCAAAATCCACCAATTTGACACAAAATAATGAACATTTGAATAACGTGCCTACATTTGAAATAGCGAATTTTCGCGTGCAAAATACGCCATGTCAACTCAGCCGCCAGTCCTGATTGAAGCACCAGATAATATTAGCAATAGCAGAGTCTCACACTCGGGTACAAAAACAGTTACAGCCTACTGGTTTAGCCTAATGTAATGTGGCAAGAATAAAAGGTAAAAAATATTATTTTCTCTCTATAAAAAAAAAAAAATATTGGAATCGGAATCGAGAATTGATAAGAACCGGATTTGGAATCGGAATCGCTAACATTAAAATGATACCCGACCCTAGTTACGAAGCACAAGAGGTTTGTTCTTGTGTGTTATTCAGGTTAAGTTGAGCTTCTGCTGATGTTCCATGATCGATGTTTACATGTGAGTAAAAGCCTAAATTAAATCTATTCATCATAACAAGCGATCAATTTTGTTCAGAAAATGTTGACTAAACCACTCATTTCATATGGATTAGTTCACGGGGTTGGAACGACATGATTAATGACAGAATTTTCAATTTAAGGGTAACCCTTTAAGTTATGGAAATTCATTGGTCAAAATGTGTTGGAGCTCTTTATTTCAAGACATAAATGTTGCAATACTTTTTTTGTGTTTTCTTTCCAGCATGGCTTTGTGTTTTGAGAGACATTAAATCCCCACAAAATAGTGAACGTAATGATCGTGGACCACAGGAGTATGTGGAGAAAAACCCAAATCCCAACCTACATTGTAAGTTTATTTTCATGTAAAAGTTCCTCAAGACAGGACATTTGCTACTAATACAAGCATTTACATTTTCCCCATTTATGCAGACAAAGTTCATGCCAAGTTTTTAAATCGGTCATCTTCATTTCTTGTCCATTGTTTCTCTCAGCTTTTATACCAGTGGACCTGACTGACCTTAAGAAGAGGAACACACAAGACTCCAAGAAGTCTTAGACCATTCCCTCTCTTTCTGATCCAGCAGTTTTTTGTCCTCCATTTTACATTTGGGACCTTTTTACTCTCTCAGTCTTCTGTCAGCCAACAAAGAGCCGGAATATTTGGCCATCCCAGTCCAGAAGCTTCTTCTCTGCCTCATGGACCTGTGGTCTGGACTTACAGGCTGACGTCTATTGATGAGTTACAGTTTCAAGAGCCGTTTGAGTGGCCATTCCCTGTTTTTCATGTTCATCCGGGCTCTCTGATCTTACAAATGGGAAAACAACAAAGACCTGTTTCAGGATTTTTTTCTTTCTCCCTAATTTTGAGTTTAGATGATTCTTCACGTGCATTTTTTATGTTGAGATGACAAACGGGAAAGGCACAGAACAGTTAAACTGTTGGACCGACTCTACACAGACTTTCTCTAAATGAGATGATGCAGTCCTGGAATTTACTCATTTTTTCAAACCATCTTCATCAACCGCAGAGGAGCGACTGACTGACTGTTCAGTTAGTGTCATAGATTGATTGATTGAATAGAAGAATTAGAAAGTTTTGTCTGATAGGACAGGTAAGTTTGGCTCAGCAAAGATTTTTAGTAGATGTACCTCCATTTTTAACTATGAATTGATACCTTCAAGAACTTTAATTAGACTTTTCCACATCTATCGTTCCCAGACTTTAAAATAAAATTAAAATAAAGGTTACTTTTATGTTATCTCAGACTCTCTGCATTGTATTTCTCCTGGAGTTTTTGTCTGACTGACTTATAGGTTGCTTGTATGCTTTTCTGTCATTTAACAGCATGAATGTTGAAATATGCAATCTGAATTCTTCTTTTCTGGAAATGAATTGGAGAATCCTCTCGACACATCTTCATCTCAATGCCGTATACAAATGTGTGTCTATGCAAACACTCTTTAGGATGGAAAGCTACAAATCATGGTTCATGTCTGACTAAACTAAAAGGATTAACCGTTTTGAGATGAATTAAATGAGGAAGGAAAGTGTAAAATTATTGACAAATGTTTCAGTTCCCCTATCCATAAATCCATGTTAGTTTTTTCTGCCATCTGCTTGTAAGACTCATTTTAGGAAGGATCTACGTTTTGTAAAGCCATAACATTTGGTGATTATATTATATTTTGATTAAAAAGTACTGTAAAATTGAGAAAAGTTCAGGTAAGTAATTGTGATTCTCTCCGGTCTGCAGATATGATTTATATGAATATTATTCTTTCTCAAAAGCCCTTTTCACAAGCACTATATGTTTATGTTATGTCATAAATACTATGCATTTTGTGGGCGCATATTCATTGTCTGTATTTATTAATACGCTAAAATTTGTAATATATAAAATTAAATTAGATTGCTATTTAGGTGTTTGAGACATGAATTGTGATGAGGATAAGTCATTTCAGGGAAAATGAACAAAGGTTATTCAAATATTTAACTTTTTTTTTTTCATGGCTTAAAAAAATCAAAATATTGCAGAATTTACAAACTGTTATGATCTAAATTAAAGGTAGTGAATAAAAGCAAAGAGAATACTTTGAAAACAAAAAATTGCAATGGTCTTGATTAAAATTGCATCTATACATTATAGATATGTATAGTGGTTATACTCTTTCATAAAAACTAATTTTAGTAATAGTGAGGATTGCATTTGATTTTTTTCTTTAAGGAAAATACAAATTACAAAATACTAAAGTAATTAAATATGTATTTAAAATACTGACCATCTCTGCTTACATTTGTAAGTTTGGAAAGGTCGAAAGCCAATATACGCCTAAAAGTCAGTGAGAATATATAAAATTAAAATTAGATTGCTATTTAGGTGTTTCAGACATTAATTGTGATGAGGAGGTTATTGAAAGGTTATTACAATATTTCACTTTTTTTCATGGCTTTTGTTAAAAAAATTCAAAATACTGCAGAATGTACAAACTTTTATGCCTTTAGACTTTGTCTAAATTAAAGTTAATGAATAAAAGCATTAAGAGAATACTTTGAAAACAGAGCAAATGACAATGGTCTTGATTAAAATTGCATCTATATAGGTGTATACAGTGGTTATAATGATTATACTCATTCATAAAAAAATATTTTAGTGAGGCTTACAGTTACATTTGTAAGTTTGGAAAGTCCAATACGCCTGGAAGTCAGTGAGAAAATCTTAACAACTTACATTAACCTATAATATTTTGTGAAGTGAAGCCTACTGTTGCTATTAAATCCTAATAAATAAACACTGCTTTCCTGCCGTGAGGAATTTAAACCGGAAGCGCTCGCAGCGCAGATGTACGTCATTAGCGTTCCCGCTATAAATGCGTCACCCGGCGGCAGGACGTTGTTTCTTTCCTCTTTTGTGAGCGAGCAGTAGCGCAGGGGCAGTGTAGTACTTCAAACGTGCTGGTTTTGTTTTAGTTGACTACAGAGTTTAGCGTTAACAAAGGCCAGGCAATGGCAGACAAGATGGATATGTCCTTAGACGACATCATCAAGCAAAACAGGCAGCGCGGGGGCGGCGGGCGCGGCGGGAGAGGAGGCCGCGGCGGCCGCGGAGGCACAGGCGGCCGAGGAGGTGGCGGCGCCGGCGGACGGCTCGGAAACACAGGCGGAGGCTTTGGAGGCCAGCGCGGCGGATCGGGCCCCATGAGGAACCGCCAGAACCTGAGCCGCGGAAGAAGCAGACCTACGCCGTACAGCAGGGTATGACAAAGCGGAGAAAATCATGGGCGCATCCACATCCTGGGTGAAGTCCCGTTTTTATCTTTCTAGGCTGCCAGCAGACATGGCGGCGAGCTCGTGCCCCTGGAGCTTCTCTGGCGGTGTAGTTCGGGGAAGCTCGTTAGATATATATTGTGCATAATGTGTTCTCTCCCTAAGCCCGTTGTCTTGCCATCCGTGTGAGCGTCGAGGAGTGGCGCGTCTGAAGAAGCGGCTCTTCTAACGACCCTCGACGCCATTTTGAGGACGGCGGATCCCTTTCATTCAGCCTAACCTTTCTTTGTTTTCGACAACATCCATCTTCACGAGGTCTGCCTTCAGAGGTTGAAGATTCGGCCTTTTTGTGCTTTAAGGCCCAACTTTAAAGAAGGCCCTTTCTCCTCGGTGGAATTCGGCTTTTATTTGGGAGGGGTTTCATGGTCAAATATCACTTAAAGCAGAAAGATAGTTATAGTATCCGAGCCGTACAGGAAAACGGACTTTGACCATCTTTGTCCGGGAATATGGAGGTTCCCTTCTTCTAATTATTAGTTTGAGCTTTAGTGAGGGCTGTATTTATATAAGCACGTCAAAATGGCGTGAGCTCAAAATGGACGCTCTAAAGCGGCTTCAGACGACAACATGGACCTTTTTTGTTTTTTTACCTCCTTGTTTTCATCGTCTATTTTGGACTTTACTGTGCTGCTCCTCACCGGAGACCAGCGGAACACCTATTCCCACCTAATGGAGGCCTGCTGGGATTCGTTTGTATGAACGGCAAGAGACTCTTGGGGTTGCTTGTAGCGAGCTTGCTACCAAGGGGGTGGGAAGTTACTGAGGGGAATATTGGTGGTTTCCACAATGGGTTCATTTGTTGTTAACCTAATTTTGTAACCGTTTATGCTATAATGCATGTGCACTTCTTTGAATTAACCCTCTGGTTTTACTTTTAATACTTAAAGCTCAAAACACAGAAAACCTAAGCTTTTTTGGATGGAATGTACTTTTTTTATTATTATTCTTTAATGTTTTGAGTTTGTTTCATGATGCTACATGATTTACCTCAAAGTTATGCACATTTTGTTGTTCATATAGGATACTAAGAAAAGTTTTTAAAGTTAGAAATACTTCTTGATTGCTAAGTATTTTTATACAATTGTTTTTAATCAGATTATATCATTTTGGCTATATAGGAGTTATTGGACTACATTGTGGCTGATTTGTTGTTTTCCCCCTCAAAAGTCTGTTTTGGGTTTCCCAGTCACTTCCTATGATGGTCATTTTTTTGATATTCACAAGCAACTTTTTTTTTTCTCCATATTCCAAAGGCTTTAATTTCTTAACACTACACCAAATTAAGCCACTTTTTTTTTGTTGTTGGTCTAAAATGACTTAAGACCACCAGAGGGTTAAGCTTGCCTCCACTGAGATCTAGTGAACTGCACATCCAGTGAAGTTAGAACATTATTCAAACTCTGTTCAGGAGCTGGCATGGTTTACTTGTTTGTAGTGATGGGGTGGGCAGGGATTGCTGGAAATTGCAGTAAGCGCACTGGGTGCCCCTGGCCTTGTTGAAGCGGAGCCCCCTGCTTGCCCCAACACCCAGCCGAGTGGACTGTCAGTGACAGACTGGGGACCCGAAGTCAGCAGGTGCGTTCTCTCTCATCTGTTGCAGCCCAAGCAGCTCCCAGACAAGTGGCAGCATGACCTGTTTGACAACGGCTACAGTGCGAATGCCGGAGGAGGAGGCGGTGGCGGCGGCGGAGCTGGCGTGGAGACGGGAGGAAAACTCCTTGTGTCCAATCTTGACTTTGGCGTGTCTGATGCAGACATTCAGGTAGGCGTCCGTTTTAAGTTGTGCGATTGAAAAGTCTTGGGTCGTTTCTGCAGCTAATGTATGGTTTGTTTTGCTACAGGAGCTCTTCGCAGAATTTGGCACTCTAAAGAAAGCGGCAGTACATTACGATCGGTCAGGACGCAGCCTCGGCACTGCGGATGTTCACTTTGAGAGGAAAGCAGACGCCCTGAAAGCCATGAAGCAGTACAACGGTGTTCCCCTTGACGGTATGTGCGTCCTACAAACTCCCACAGTACATTTTTAAAGGCCTGATGTACTCCTGGTAAAGTTCTTTTTTTTTTCTTTTTTTTCTTGGCACCGATCTACTGTTGGCGAACTTTCAGATGCTGAGAGCAATGTTTAGATGAATATGCACACACAACAAAAATAGCAGCAGTGATAAAACTGCAGTTAAGAGAACATCTGATCTTGGGAATGTGGATATTTTTGAACCAGCTCTGCAATTCACACCCTCCAGTCAATTTAAAAATAAAACATGCTTTTTTTCAAGCAGAAGTTTAAACACTTGATTAAAAAGGAAAATAAAAACAAAAGCACAGACTAATTGGCTATATTAGGCTATTTTGATTAGCCTACCCCAAATAGTCACTTTACTGCTATCATAATTCAAAATTTTACATTCAACTACAACCTACTAAGCAAAATGTATATTTTAGTCGGAATAATGGCGATCCTATTCTTTTGCGCTTTGTCTGTTTGGCGGCGCTCATTCACGGTAGTCAAAGTTTACTGGAGATTTGCTAGCAGATGGCTTGTCCACTCCTGACAGCATAATGGAAATATTTGTATTACTTCCTAACATGTACAGATGGAGAATACACTTGTGAAATGAAAGTAATGCTCTGAGAAAAACAGCATCACAAACGCATTAAACAGCGCTGTTTTTAAAGCCCTTAATATTAAGCATGTCTCGTGTTTAGGACAAATTGTATTATGTATTTTCCACGCAGCAGCATTCTGCGACATCCACCGCTATGTTTCAGATGTGCTTGTATAAAACCACTGCATATTGATATATGGTTTTGCCTCATTCCGTATCGTATACGAAAAATATATTGATATATCATACAAACTTGATATACCGCCCAGCCCTAGCTCTTTATACAATAGATTGCTTTACAGTATTATGACGACATAACATGACGAATCACATGAAGTGTTGGTATCGCTTTCAACTAAAAATTACAATCAGTTTCCACTATAGCCAATCAGGTTCTAAGCAGCTCTCCAGTGTGTTCATAATTTTATTTCCAACGGACTTCAAGGAAATGAACCAAAGAAGACTTCCATGTCAAGAGGCGGAGCCTCAGAGCCACATCTATTATGTCATTGTCAGGGACCAATATTTGTTCAAAGGCGTTTAATAGCCAGAATGAACATTTCTGGAAAGTTTGCTTTTGGAGAGGTTTTGAACTCCTGAAACAAATGCCTAACAAAACCAAAGTTTGGTATGATTTTGTTCAAAATGACATCACACCAGTTCATTCTTCACTTGAAGCATGTTGGACCCTTTAGAAGGAAATCCTTATCCAATAATCATGAGTCTCTGGAAGCCCTGGGAAAGCCTGTTAAATTGGTGGTTTGTGAGTTTAGCAGCAGTTTTCAGTTGTGTAAACTCTCTCTTCTAGGTCGCCCAATGAACATTCAGCTTGTTACATCACAGATTGATGCACAGAGGCGGACTCCGATGCAGGGGTAAGGATAAAAAGTGACTTGTTTGGTCTGTTGCCTTTTTTTTTTTTTTTTTTTTTCTGTTTGGTGGAGCTGAATTGGTTTTCTTCTTAACAGTCTAAATCGTGGAGGTGGTGGCATGAACAGAAACCGAATCGGTGGCTTTGGCACACAGAAAGGTCGTGGGGGACGTGGTGGTGGTGGTGGCGGCGGTGGAGGATCCAGAGGTCGGGGTCGAGGCGGTCGGGGTGGCAGCAGCAAACAGCAGCTCTCTGCTGAAGAGCTGGACGCCCAGCTAGACGCCTACAATGCCAGGGTGTGTTATCTCGTTCAAAGAGGCTTTTAAAGTGCTGTTTTTGTCACAATCTGGTAGTAATCTCTATTTGCCTCTCTTGTTTTTACACAGATGGATACCAGCTAAATGCTAAGATCAAGCTGCATTCCCCACTGTTCCTACACGGGAGAGTGGTCATCATTGTTATAGCTTTGAACATGCCGGATGTTTTACACTCACGTCTTCAAAAGTGATTTAAATTTGTGTAACAAACTTTCTCCTTTTAAAATGCTCATGTTTTTTACCTACCTTGTTTTATTTTTGTTTTCAGTTTTTTTTTGAGAACTGGTTGGACTGTAGGATTTTAAGGGATGTGCATATCTTAACCCATCCTTATGTAGATCATTTAAATAAAAACCTGCAGTATTTAGTAACCACATGCTGTCTCTTTCTCTTTGTACACACATTTTGCTATTATACTATTTGCTATTACAACTATTATAATCAACTCTAGTAGTCAAGTTTTTGCAGCATTTATCTTGACAAGGCACACTACTCCTGCCAACCACTAGGTGTCTACATCTCTATCCTCTGACTTTATTTAAATGATATTTGGCTGCAATGCTTTTGTAAGTCTGAGTGTTGATGGGTATTTAAAAAGATGCAATGTTTTTGCCTCAAAATAGCAGTTGTAACACAACTAAAATAATGGTAAGAGGCTTTCAGAACATTTGTCTTTTACAAATGTGACTAAGAGCAGGTTATTACTGTAAGTTTTGCAGTTTAGGCTGCCACTTTCCTGAGAGCGATTCACTAAAATGATTCACATGTTTGAGTGGCTAAAAGTAGTTATCTAAAGGGGTTATCTGTTAAGGGATAGTTTACCCAAAATAAAAAAAAAACTAACTCTGCTCACCTTCAAGTTGTTACTGTGTATGAGTTTCTTCTGCTGAAGATATTTGGAAGAATATGGGTAACCAAACAGTAGACTTAAAGGGATAGTTCACCCAGAAATAAATTCTATCATTTACTCACTCAGGTTGTTCCAAACCTGTATGAATTTCTTCTGTTGAACACAAAGGAAGATATTTTGAAGAATGTGGGAAACTGAATAATTCTGTTCAGTCCATTGAATTCCATAGTGTTTTTTTTCTTCCTACTATGGAAGTCAATGGTGCCCCAAAGCGGCCTGGTTACCAGTGGTGGAAAGAGTACTGAAAATTTGTACTCCACTACAAGTACTTTTACATTGCTGAAATGGTACTCAATTACTAGAAAAAGTACTCTTCTCAAAACTTCTCTTCACTTTATTCGTGAAGTGCATGAATTAGTAGTCACAATACTGGAATTTCTAACTTCAATACAATACAAATGATCAATATTCAGAATCAGTTTAAAAACCAATAACGTTACAGTAATCTCACTTAAATATTTGCTCACTCTGTGTATTTCTGTCTTTACAATAGGGTAACTTTGTTGCACTAGCTCACATGCAGCACAAGAAAGCTTGATTTCAAACTGAATTGAATTTACAAAAAAGACAAGTAAACAGTCAATAATAAAATAACAAAAACAAATGACCTCAATTCATTTGAGGTATATGAAATATACCCTATATACCCTATATCTTAAATATATATGCCCTGTATCTTAAAGGGTTAGTTTCACCCAAAAATGAAAATTCTGTGATTAATTACTCTTATGTTGTTTCAAACTCATTAGACCTTGGTTCATCTTCAGAACACAAATTAAGATTTTTTTGATGAAATCTGAGTGCTTTCTGACCATCCATAGACTGCAACGTTATTACCAGAAGGTAGAAAAGACATAGTTAAAACAGTCATGTGACAACAGTGGTTCAACCTTAATGTTATGAAGCGACTGGAATACTTTTTGTGCACAAAATAAACAAAAAAACCCACTTTATTCAACAATTTCTTCTCTTCCATGTCAGCCTCTGACACTGTTGACGTAGTAAACACAGTGCAGCACTTCCAGGTTATACGTCAGAACGTCGGCTCATTGGCCGGATTCTGCGTCAGCATCACATGCACGCCATGCACTGTGGTGCTCACACGAACACCGTCAGAGTGACACAGAGAGGAATTTGTTTAATAAAGTCGTTATTTTTGTTTTTTGCACACAAAAAGTATTCTGGTCGCTTTATAACATTAAGGTTGAACCACTGTAGTCACATGGGCTATTTTAAAAATGTCTTTACTATCTTTCTGTGCCTGCAAAAGTTGCAATTACATTGCAGTCTGGGGTCAGAAAGCTTTCAGATTTCATCAAAAATATCTTCATTTGTGTTCTGAAGATGAATGAAGGTCTTACGGGTTTGGAACAACATGAGGATGAGTAATTAATGACAGAAATTTCATTTTTTTGGTTGAACTAACCCTTTAAGAGCCATATAATATGTTGTTTATTTAGATAAAAAGAACATCAGAATGGTTTGACCTGTAATGTCTGTATGTAGTGATACAGTTTAGGTTATTAGACAGACTAGATTATTTATATGTAAAAATCATACAAATGCCCCATTCTGAAACATACATCTACATTGTAAAGAAATAAAAGATCCACCTTTGTTTGTTGAGACTTTCTGGTGCATTTCACTTTTAGCCATTAAGATTTCCTGTAGCATTTTCATTGGCCAGGCATGGAAGTCTATTGATAACGTTTAAGTTAAAGGGTTAGTTCACCCAAAAATGAAAATTATGTCATTAATGACTCACCCTCATGTCGTTCCAAACCCGTAAGACATCCGTTCATCTTCGGAACACAAATTAAGATATTTTTGATGAAATCTGAGAGCTTTCTGTCCCTCCATTGAAAGTGTATGTACGGTATACTGTCCATGTACAGAAAGGTAATACAAACATCATCAAAGTAGTCCATGTGACATCAGAGGGTTAGAAGTTTTTGAATCATCTAAAATACATTTTGTCCAAAAATAACAAAAACTACTACTTTATTCAGCATTGTATTCTCCTGAGGGTGAGTAAATGATAGAATTTTCATTTTGGGAGAACTATCCCTTTAAATCGTTTTTTTTTCCCTCTCCATACAATGAAAGTCAAAGGGGCCCATCAACTCTTCTTTACCCATATCCTTCAAACTATCTTCTTTTGTGTTCAGCAGAAGACAGAAATTCATACACGTTTGGAACAACTTGAAGGTGAGTTTTTGGGTGAAATATCCCTTTAACAAATCGTCTAATACCATTGGAATGAAATGTCTTAATCTCATTTTATTAAATTGCAGCGTTTGTTTTGATTGTTTTTTGGCGAGCTTGGTTATAATCATACAAATAAGAGACTAATAACTACAACTCTTCCTTTTTATTCTACAAAAGTGTCATTACAATGTCTACCAATGTATAAAATTGATTCCAGATCAAGTAAAAATCATTTAGACACTGGTTTATCGCCTCCTAGCGAATTTTTCGAAACAGTTATGACGTAACGAAGCCTCGTTAACTGAAATCACGTGACTTTGGCAGTTTGATAAGCGCTCCGAATCACTGCCTCGAAACAAATGATTCGCAAAGGTTTCGAAGCATAGAAAGGCCAGTAAGCATGTACGATATCTTCAAATAAGGTAGATAACATTGACGTGTACAAAGAAACTACAACGTGCTGCTGTTATATTACTCTCAACGAATTCATTCCCATCACAACGGCCCGTTTGAGTTCGAAAAGAACAAGCGGGTTCTTGCGCATGCGCGGAAAGCGTCAGGCGCGTGACGCGCTCGCGCGGCGGTATTCCCGGAAGTGTGTCGCTCTCTCTGGCATCGCCGCCGCTCCCTCATCGCGCCATTGAGAAGTCAGGGAAGCTTTCTCTAACCTATTGACTCGCAGTACCCGCAGGTCCACGGTAAGTTTTCACAACAGAAACATCGCGCAGATCTCACATAACGCTCACGGGGAAGGACACTACAGCGTTTTCGCGTGCGTTGAGATTTTTTCCGGGTAGTTTTGCATCTTTCGTCGCTCGGTAGCAACGGCAGGTTGACACAAGACAGCAAGTTGATACATGCATTTCCTGCCTGATCCACTAAACACATTCACAGCCCTTTGTAAAAACGACAATGCCGAATTAAGCATGCATTTAATGTTATGGACCAGACTGGAGGGTTTTGTGTCTCCAGTTTCATTTTGATCTCTCAGTTGTGTCTGAATTGATCGCCAGGCGTTGTCCGAAAGCCTGTGGCGGAACATCAAAGTTAACGATCATTTCTAACTCCGAGATTTTGCCTTTTTCCTTCAAAATGACTTAAATCAGGGATTGCGTTAGAATCTATATTTTGACAGCATGTTTTTTCTGATCTCGTGCACGGGAAAGTTGCAATTCAGATCGTCTTTTGAAATCATTCATAAATCTAGACGTGCCCCTGAAGTAACCAATGAGATGATGTAAAGGCGTATAAAACAATTGTGACATTAGATATTGACCTGTGAAAGGGCCAATAAGTCGGAAGCAGTTTTCAAAACTTGTTTTCTGCTGCTGAGATACACAATCGACTGTTTTCTTGCATGAATTCGTGATTTTTATGAATGTTAGGAGTATGACTGAAAGCATATTGAACTTTTATTGGGGTTTATTGAACTTAATTCCGTTGGAAATTATAGTTGAATACTAGCATTAGCCTGCTAGCATGAGGAGGAACTTCCTGTAGAGCTGTAAATTGAGCCTGACACATATTTATTATATATATATATAATATGTGTGTGTGTGTGTGTATATATAGCTAATTTGCTGTGTCTATATTCATTTCCTGGCATAATAGGTGACTAATGTTGCTGTTAATGGTGGTAGAAAAAGGTCCATCGTCATGATTTTTTTTTTTCCCTGTGTAAATCCCGGTCAATTTAATCGCGCCTGGCACCGGGTGTTAAATCTACCTGAATCTGACAGTAAGTGGAGATTAACGCAATCTTTGCCAGAGCACAGATTGAATGTTAGGAAGTATTTTTACATAACCCTCTCTTGTGTTTTCTTCAGAGACTCCTGACTTGATTAACAAAAGAAGCCCTCTGCTGAAACCCCCGATTTCCTTCCTGTCTAGTGTGTGAGCGGCGCGATGTATTCTAGTTCCTTCTTTTTTTCTGACGCGAATCTATGATTCCTACTATGGTGAAGAATTGGCTTATGAATATTAAATACGTAAGGTGACGTTCGCCATGTACGTCTAGCTGATTGGCTGAAAGGCAGAGGCAGCTGACGAATGAACGAGTTCTATTATAATGAAGGATTGGTTTTTGAATATTAATGAGGTCACGTGACCGAACGCATCCTTGCGTTTCAAAGATACGTCGGCAGGATTAAATTAATATTCATGAGCTCAGCCGTCGCAATAGTATCCGTAATTTTGGCTATCGGGAGTTAGTCAGGGCGGTGTCTGCAGTGTTTAAACTTTGTCCTTGAGCGTGTTGAGCAGCCATTTGGATTATTATACAGTGTTTGTCTCAACGGTTACATTTGTTAATCTGTGTAGTTTGTTCAAAGCTTGCTTCTCATACAATCTTTAAAAATGAGTACTGTTTAAAAGTGTGAAAGTAATTCATATGTTGCCTTGATAATAATGTCCTTTGTCTATACTGAAATGTTGTTTTAATTAAAGTTGAATTACAGATTAAAGACATAGATTGAGCAGATGTTTCACCTGTGCACCAATATTTTGGTTTGTATTGTTATAAAAAATAACTGGAGAGTGAAACATTGCCGTGAAATTAGGGAGTTGTCACTGTCGTCCTATATATACGTGACCACAATTCAATATTTCAGCTCTGTTAGGGGAAACTGAAGGGAAAGTAGGTTGCAAATTTATTATGTTATGGTCTTTATGGTTTATATCCAGAATTTGTCTGCCTACTTGCGAGCACTGGAATATTCTGAATGATTTTTCCACCCAAAGTACATATACAAGCGTATGTAAAGAAATAAACAAACATGGTCTCTTAGTGGGTTTTGTCAATGTCATTGTCTGATTTTGTATCGTTCAGCCGATTGAATGAATAATAGATTTCCTTTTTATGAAGCCTTTCTGGCTGATAGCACAGCAGTGCGAGAGACATCAGAGAGTTGTGATGAGAAGCCACATAAAGGTCAGGCCTGATGGGCCATCACTGATATGACCAACTCTATAAGGGCCCCCGTGGGCACTACTGGCGTTTACTGACCCCAGTCAAGCTAGATGCTATGGCTGGGCAATAAAAAGTTATAGCTTGATTTTTTTTATTTTTTTTTATCAACCTTTTGGCTTTTCATTGTAGACACAGGGGTTGGATAATTAAACTGCAACACCTGGTTTTAGACCACAATAGTTTATTAGTATGGTGTAGAGCCTCCTTTTGTGGCCAGTAGAGCATCATTTCACTATGGAAGCTTATTTAAAAAAGAAAAGGTAAAAAAAAAAAGGTAATTGCAACTTTTATACAGGGCTTTTGAACGCTTAAATCTGTTTGTTTGACGAGGTGTGCAATTATTTTCAGGGAAACGCACGGCTAAAGTAGTTCTAGCAGGTCTTGACCGCATTACAGTTCCATATCACTTCGCCAAATGATTTCAGTTATTTCAATTAGGGCTGCAACAAACGATTGTATTGTTAATCGATTAACCTACCGATTACTGGAACGACTAATCGACCAATCATCGATTAATCAGTATGCTTTTTTCAATTATCCACTAGCAGTTAGTTAAAATACTTTAATTAATAATTAAACAAGTAAACCACTTAAGATTTTCTTAATGAATTTGTTTAAAATACTGTTAAAATGACTGGTACTGAGTTCTTAAGTACGGAAATTGTAATAACTTATTAATAAGAGTAAAAATATGAATATGTAATATTGTGCAAAAATTTCAGAAAAATGCTCCCCTTGATTTTTTTTTTTTTTTTTTTTTTTTACTAACTATTGTTTATGGTCAATGAATGGCTTTCCTGAGGTAAATGTTACATTTTGTGACATTTGTTTGCAAGCTGTTTTATTGATGTCTTTCTGCGGTTGAAACTCAGATGAAGTGATTACATTAGAGAGATATTCATTTCAGTAAATTGTACTGTATCTTTCAACATACTTTTTGATGTTTATTCATGTTTATTTCATGCTGTAATAGCAGAAAAGAGGAAGAGATAATAGGTTCAAGTTAGGGATTGGCATTTTACCAAAATATTGTATTCGAATATTTGGGCTCGTATAAAAAAAAAAAAAAAAAAAAAAAACTAATATTCAAATACGTTAAATGAGAAAGATGTTATTTTTTTAATGTTCATCAAGATTTTGTAACCATTTCTGAACGAGCTTACGATTAGGCAATATACACAACAAGCTTAAATTACATCTTTAGGTTTTATTTTAGTTCAAAGCATTAAAATTTAAAGAACAAAAGCATTTAAGCTCAAGCAGCGCGAGCAGGAAAAATACTAAAGCAGACAGCGCCAGTTATCATACAAAACGTTCATGGGCAGTTCCACGCAAAGGTCATCTTTACAATGAAAAAAAAAAAGTTTTAACCAAAAGAACAAAACCCTTTTTAAATTGTCCATTTAGGTCTGTAATATTCTGTAATAATGTGCTCTAACAGAAATTTTAAGAAAATTGCCTTGTTTATCCACAATATATGTGGTAAGCAACAATGCTTAAATTAAATTTTCAACCAACCATATTTCATGCTTTCAAAAAAGGATCAAAGACCACCCTTTTTTAAACTTTATTTTAACAGTAAGCATTGTGTGAAATAAATACACTCATTTGGTCATAACCGCACTGCCTGTTGAATTTATAAGGGCTGGAATAAAGAGGTCAGGACGCTTCAGTGCTCTGTCACGTCCGTAACGTTTTAATGATTAAGTTTGTCATATAACAACTATAAATGCAAATAACGTGAAACTTTATATGCAAAGCTAAATTATGTTTATGCTTATTAGGATCAACAATTTATTTCACTACATTGCTCTGAACAACCATAATAAGCGTTACGGACGTGACCGTTATGGACGCTTCATATTAAATCCTATGAGTTTGCTTCTTTATATTGCCATCATCTGTTTCAGGCTTACCGTATATATCAGAAGATACCCAATAATCGCAACACTCTTTGTGCTTTTGTTAGTTTTAATATGAAAAAGGTTTAACTTTCAAATTCAGTCGATTTTATAACAAAGTTTAAACAATAGATATCGCTCTTTAACTGCCACATTTTATGGGTTCAACTTCGTTTGCTCTATGCACTCCGAAGCACTGTGTCTTGTTCTATTGGATTCGATCCGAGAGGGCTGCGTTACAGTATTGCGCTTCAGCGCCCCACTGGTCAAACCTTGTTATTGCAGGCCCTTCAAATAGATCATATGAGATTAAAATACTATTCGACAACAAAAATATTTGTCAAATTTTTTGTCGACTTTGTCGATAATGTCGACCAATCGTTTCAGCCCTAATTTCACTAGGTACTTACAGCCTAAAACAGCAAAAGAAACAAAACCCACAACAACACTGACCAAGCAAATAAATATGGTAAACAATAGAATAAAAATGACACATTATTATGAATTTTGCCACCAAATTACATTTTATTATGTCCTGAAACCACATACTCTTTTTCTTCCACTCTCCCTCTTTCACACTCAAATGCTCACTCATACAGTATGGACACACTCAAACAGAAAGTGTTGTTAGTGACGCTCTGATAAATTGAGTAGTAAAATAGTTTAGCAACTTATGACATTTCTCACCAGCGCAGTAATAACGCTGCTGTTCTTGAAGCCGATAAACTTAGTTCCGCGATTAGTATAGACACAGCTGCTGAACAGTGAGAGACGCACAGACTCGGGTAGGCTCATTCACATATGCTTATTCTTTATCTCTCTTGCTCTCTCTCTAACTGCATTAATAACGGTATTATTCTGATATCCATGGTTACTAGCTCAACTGCGTGTTATAAAGTCAGTCTAACTTTTTTCTCACAATTCTGAATTTATTACTTGCAAAACATTTCACATTGTCCACAGCTCAAGATTTTCACTGTTTGCACCAATGAAACTGAAATTTGGCATTGAAAAAGAGACCAAAGATTTGGCTATAACAGCCCGACCATGAATATTGACCCCGAGGAGCTCCTGACAAACTGTTTTGATGGAAACAGGAGAGTCAAGGTGCGCATTTAATTCTGTAGTGAGTTGGGCAGCTGTGGTTTTATGTTTTTTGGACACAATCTGGGTTAGTATCCAGACATCCCTTTCAGACAGCTTCCTCTTGCGTCGACAGCTACTCCTGTTGGATGTGGTTTGTCCTACATGGAGGTATGCCGGCATTGGATATCATAGCTCTCAATACACCACAAAGACTTGCTGTCCTGGTTACAGATGAGCCAGAGACGCACACCTACAATTTGTCCTCTTTTCAACTCTGATATGTCTCCCATTATGTTGTGTGGATTGCAGTATTTTATGTACAGCTGTGTTATTACTCCGATAATTCAACCATCACTCTCTGCTCTTACTGATGGAATGTAAAACCAGGCTTTGCATATATAGCGCGAAACCTCCAACACCAGTGTTTCATTTTCATTGTCTGATCTCTGTAGATGTAGGCCAAACTATTAGAGCTGCATCATTATGGATGAATTGAGAATCACAATTTTTTTTCATTTCAAAGAGAGATGTATGTTTCTCCCGCAATTCTGAACATACAACTAAACCAAATAACATTTAATTTACTAGAGGTTCTGACAAATTGTTAATTGCTGCAGTCTATTTAAAATGTTTGATTAATTTGAATGAATTATTTTTTTAAAAATCGGTTTGAATCAATGACTCACTTATAAATACTAATAATACATCTTTATTGTCTGCTGTGGTTGAAATTTGTCTTTGACCACACCAGTAATACCATATACAAACACCTCACACAAATCAACAAAGGAGAGAGTAAAAAAAAAAAAGATACTACATCACATCATCTTTCGATTAAGGAGTCTAATTGCAGTAGGATCTTTTAAAAATATTTGTCTTTGCTCTAGGCATTAAAAATACTTCACTTGTTTCATTACTGAATGAATCTGTGTTTGTGAACGAATCTCTTGAATTGATTCAATGACAAATATTTTTTTTATAAATTGTCTCCATCTACTGGTGTAATGTTGTAATTCATACAATCGTTATTTGAAGTGCCAAGTTACTTGAAAAAGGGGATTTGCTCTATTTTAATCACTACTGTAGACAGCAGTGTTTATATCTGAACTATAAACTTTTATCGAAGTACTTCTGGGATCATTTGAATTACTGTAAGAATTACTGTGTGGTTGAAAAGACTGTTGTTGAAGCTATAGATCTATTTTTGACAACGGCTCTCTCTGGCTCAGCGGCAGCGCCAATGCAGATCACTGTGAATTTTCACAGTGATTGTACTTCTCAAAGGTTTAGACAAAGCCGGATCACTGTCATTTAGGAATAAGATTGTGTGGGTGTTAGGGCTGGGCAATATATCGCATGCGATTGTCACGCGCATTTCGTCAGTAAAGCCGGTTCCCTGATTATCGCTAAATCGCCATCACCTGCTTTCAAATGGAGCGGCATTTAATAGACAGAGCCGTAGATCACTGACAAGCTACGCAATATCATTCAATTCATATCGCAGATGAATCGCCTTCGATAATGAACACGATGTTGCGTAGCTTGTCAGTGATCTACGGTTACCAGCCCTAGTGGGTGTTATATTTGTGTGGGTGATTATATTCTATATATTTGCTCTGAAACAACTTAAAAAAAGGTGAAACGATTTCACAGATTGTCAGAGTGAAATTCATATTTTGCATTTGCAGCTGTGCTGTGCGTAAATGCTCATCTACAGTCAGTAAACAGTTTGAAGAAAATCTTGAAACACAAGTTAATTCCAGTTGTACAAGAACGTTAAGCATTTAGACAGAGGACTGCAATGTATTTATCTGTCATTTACATCCGCCTTTGAAGGAACATTCTGGACAATACTGGTGGTTTAAATGGAAAAAACGATACAAATTATTCATACCAGTTCGTACATGTGATTGTCGTAAAATTCATTCTGTAGTTGCAAAACTGGGACATCCTTGATATTAAAATGTTATTACAAGTGCATTAAGCTGTGAAAGCATTGTCTCACACTGTCTGATGGGTGTCTTTATTTTGCATTCATTTACTTTATTGAATTTCTGTAGTATTTCTTACTTAAAGTACTTTTAGATACCTTCAAAAACATCAAGTCACAATGAAACAGATCAGCAACAGATATTCTCTTTCATATTGTGACAGTGAAATGAACAAAAAAGTATTTAAATTAAAAATTAAAAAGCAGCATGCATTCACAAGATCAATAACATGCATTTAGAAAATAAATTGGTGAGTTTTCACTATGCCAACTTTAAACCACAGTTTGTTGGCATTTATGGCAAAAAAAATATATACATTTATAAATCTAAATATAAATCTTATTTTTTTTTCATTTTATTGCCAACATTTTATTTGTCTTCAGTAACATGTCTTTTTATTGACATTAGTTAGACTCATCTTTAGGGCTGTGACAGTAGCAGTAAGAAAGTCCGGAAAGTCAAGAAATTCTGCCAGACAAAGCATTACCTGCGTATGTGAAATGTGCTACATAAGTAAACTTGACTTCATCACCTGTGTTAAATACAGTTTGATGTACAAGTAAAAAGGTATCATGCCCTACAGTGTTTTTTTTTTTTTTTTTTTTTTTACCACAGTAAAGGATATGAATATAGTTATTATATTAAGTATATATTATATAAGTGAACGAAAGGAAGAAATGTTTATAACCCCGTGGGAAAATGGGTAAGATGTGAGTGAAGATTTGGGAAAAGAATCGAGATTTCATGTCCAGTGGAATAACTCTTGGAATATTGATAAATCAGATTGCGAAGCAAGCCAACAAATGGCTTAAATTTATAAGCTCATGAATGTTTCTGTGGTTGCGATGTAACATTTAATAGCTAACCTTTTATTTCTTCAATTGTATTGCAATATTAATGTAAAACAGCATTCACATACAAAAAATGTTTTGGCCCACCGGCGGTTGTTGGAATTGTGGAATTTGGCTGGTATCTAAAATTTTGTTATCGTAACAACCTTATTTCCAGCCAAATATAATTTAAGCATGATATTGTTACTGTGAAATAAAGTTACTCAGATTTTGGTCACATTGCCTAACGTCTATCTTTCATTCCATTGTTTTCATTTATAAATGTCAGCGTAGTGGGTAACATTCCACTGGTCACGTTATCTTGTTAGCAGCCGTTTTTTTTTAAGACAATGAGTACTAAGTTATTTGGAAGAGGTCTGTTGTGGCAGTTATTGTTGTTTTTGTATATACTGAACAGGGTTCCAGCACTTCAGTGTGACCTAGCATGTTTATGACAAGAGCCAAATCTGGGAGGGGCTCCTTGAAGTGTGATCTATTCCTGGCTTCTCTATCCTCGTGTCTCTTTCTGTCTTCAAGGACCTCTGTCGTTTCTCAAGCTTTTTGCAATAGGTCAATGGACACAAATACAGCCCAGTGTTGGTAATCACACTGCTCTCCCCTGATACGTCTGACCTTCACCTGAACAAAAGACGCCCCTTAGGGATCTCAACTTTCAACATCCCCTCCATACACCTTTTTAAAGAATGTTTATTTTCAGTAGAGCCAATCCCAAATTGAAAATCAGCGTTACCAGCCGCACTGCTGAACCGCCTCTGATGCAGACAATGTTATTGATTGTGAAGTATGAGGCTCATGGCTGTTGCTAGGTAAGTCTCGTCAGAAGCTGGCCCAACCTTAATCACCCCCCTTAGTGATGCTGATGGATCTGAAGGCAACAGTGAAACACACCATTGACCTGCTTTCGCTCATATCAGAGCTCTATACTTCTCACCGCATCCTTTTAATAGCTCTTAATATCTGTCGCAATTTGTCGCTTTTCAGCTAAATTCACAGTTTTGAAATTAAAATAAAAAAATGTCAGCCTATGAAACCTTTGCTTTAAAGTCTGCATGAAATGGAAGTTGTGATTGTCTTTTCTTTACTATTGAGATCTAAGTGAAACGGCTCCTTGATGGAGGAGAATAAATGTAGGGAGAGACTTGATTTTGTCCATTGGGAATTGATTAGGTGGTTGGTTTGTTGTTAATTATTGTGATCATTTTATCTGAGTTTCTGGAGGGGAGGGGTTGAAACTCCTCTGGGTACAATGGACAACTTTATTGTCCTGCCCCTTATTGTCCCCAAATAAAGCCGCAACAGAGCCGTTGTGCATCTCTGAGCTGGTATTGTTCTGAATGAATCAGCATTTTTTTTAAACAAAAAACATGATTTATTGGATCCATTCATAAAGACAGTCACTTGCTTCATTCTTGAATAAATCAGCCATTTCAACGGATCGGTTGAATGGATGATTCAATGTCTCGTTAAAACAGTGTCTTGCCACCATCTACTGGCAGTTTTATTTTATTCAAACAAATCTATGCATTCACTGTTCTAAATATTATTTTTAAAACATTAATCTCATAGCATTATTAATTCAATTAATTCATATTATTGAATATTATGTTGGAATTGGTGTAAGAATTTGACACAACATGATGCTTACATCTAATAAGGTTTGAAAAATGGCCCTTATAAAATTAAAAATGCCCCTGGAAATCATATCAACCTGACAAATATTACCATTTAAAGAAAATGTTCATTTCTGTCACTGCTGTGAACCAACCAAATCACAGAATATGAAGAATAATTCAGACCTAAACCAGTCAAGGTAAAAGCACGTTATCGTTATCAACAAAATCCCAGAAAACATTTATTTTTTTTTTTTTTTTTTTTTTTTTTTTTTTTTTGGTCAACATTGCACACCACATCGCTGCAACATTAAGACTTGTCCAATATGATTTCATGGTGACTTTAAGTGAGATACTGTTTTAGAGATACTAAAATCTCTTGAGGTCATTAATGAGGGTCTATTTCAGTTAGAATGTTGCCTTAGAAGGCCAAAAGTAGGAATAGAGAGCAAAGGCCAATTGGTAAAGATTGGAATGTTTATAGCAGAAGTATTCCCTGAGTTCCAGGGTGAGGCAAGGATATGAACAAAGTTCCTCTTGTTTACATTGGAATTTTCCAGACTATCCTCAGAATGTGTTAAAACCCCATGAAATCTAAATGTAAGAGTTTGGTGGCTTTCAGTTCTTCCTAAATTGGAATAATATAACCTTTAGCAGATAGCCACATTTAAAATTAAATGGCCTTTCTCTCCTGGGATAGACAATATCGATGACTCATGGTGCACATATGGGTGTATTCCATCAAATGTTCCCTATGACAATACCACCTAACACCAACTAGCAGTAACAAGAGGGAAATCATGGTTCAATGCAGTAATGAGACTACTGTCTACTTAAAGATGTGCCCCACCCCAGCTTCCTGTTTAAACAGGAAATACATCAGCATAAGAAAGTGGTCTTTTCAGTGGGTTTTATTCACAAGTTGATTGGTTCTGTGCAGCTTTACTTACCCTGCTGTCAGCTCTTTAACCAAGTTAAATGTAGAATTTAGTGTTCTTTAAAATAGTTTCAACTGCCCAAGAACATTGTCATTCACCCCACTCTGAGGCCAGTGGTGTGTTCAGAGTGTTTCTTTACTGACTCATCCACTCTAATTAAGTTCAGTCTTCTTGGGTTCAGGCCAAACAGAGTAAGTGCTTGTGTGGTGCTCTGTTACCAACAGTTCCTCCGTTGTGCTGAGCTACACATGACTCGACGGTGGAGATAATTGTTGTTCTTGCACACTGTGGCTGTTTCGGCTCAATTCATCTTCCTTTTAGACTGATGGTGTAAAACATATGTTTCGTTTTTACTTTACCCCACTTTATTTTGTGCACTTTAGATTTTCTTCCCATATTGCCTTGTCATCTGACCATGCTGCACTGATTTCAGTTCACTCTTTTACTGTTAAATCTTTCACAATGTTGCAGCGGACACAGCATGTTACCGCTGTTATGAGCTCATGCAGCCTGTGTGCCTTTAGCAGTTGAATCTAGCTAGACTTTTGTGCCAATAAAGGAATGCTGCACTGCGGAAAATCATTTTCTTCTTTTAGATTTCATAAAACCTTGATATTAGTTAATTACTTAATTTGCTTGCTTGTGAGTTTGTGGTTTAAATCAGACTCGGTCAGTGAATCATTTAAAGCTAGGGTTGGATAAGAACTAGTTCTCAGTTCTGGGTTAGATCCGGCTTTTCTCGGTTCTCTTAGATAGCCGGCTAACATTAGAAAAACATGTCTCCATTGTCGTTGCTTCGAACTTTTTTCAGCTTCACTTACTTGCTAAATTAAAGCTTTTTTTTAATCTGAAAAGTCTCTTGAGATGGCTCTCCACACTTTTATAACTGCGCGGTTGGACTACTGCAATCCTTTGCTCTACGGTATCTTAAAGACCCAGGTTGCTCGACTTCAACTGGTGCAAAATGCTGCAGCCAAATTTCTCAAGAATAGTCATAAAAATGATCATGTTACTTCCATTTTACGAGCGCTCCATTGGCTTTCAGTTCAATTCAGGATCAATTGTAAAGTTGTTTTATTTGTTTATAAATGTTTAAATAACCTCGCTCCAAATTATCTGTCCTTCCCAGAACCTTCCCAGAAGTTTAAGATCTGGTAATCTTAACTTGCTTTCAGTCCCTTGTTCAAGGCTAAAACGCAGAGGAGATGGAGGCTTTTCGGTGGTGGGGCCGAGATTGTGGAATAGCCTGTCTGTCCATCTTCGAGTAGCTCCTTCCTTATTAGTTTTTAAACCTCTTCTTAAAACTTATTTGTTTTATTTAGCCTTTAAAGGTGCCCTAGATTCAAAAATTGAATTTACCTAGTTGAATAACAAGACTAACACGGAGCACTATCAAACTCATTCAGAATCAAATGTAAACATCCAAATAAACACTATACTCATGCGATTAGGCATGCTGCATGACGAACACTTTGTAAAGATCCATTTTGAGGGTTATATTAGCTGTGTGAACTTTGTTTATGCTGTTTAAGGCAAGCGTGAGCTCTTGGGACGTGGAGCATGAGATTTAAAGGGGCCGCGCAGCCTGAATCGGCGCATTTATAATGATAGGCAGTTAAAAAAAAAAATATTTTTTATAATCATTATTATTTCATTCATGGGACACTTAAGACTTATATTACATCTTTTGAAAACATGCTCTTCAGCACCTTTAATACTTGTTAATATTTGCTTTTGTTATGTTTCTATTGTTAGTTTTATTATTACTATTGTTGTTTTTATTTATCTCACTCATGTACAGCACTTTAGTCAGTCCTGTGGCTGTTAAGAACGCGAGGGTACGTACAATAACAATAATAATCGAAATGGGCTTACAGCACAATTGATAGATACGAATTTTGACATGGAATAAAAGAAAATAAGATAATAAGGAGTGCCTCCTCCGCCATGTTGCTGTCAAATAAAACCTTTTTCATGCCAACTTGCTACTGTAAACAAGTTCACAAAGCTTGCCCCACCTCCAAGTTCTTCTGATTGGTCCACTGTTTTGGAACTGACATTGATGAGTGTTGCTGTGTGTAAAAGTTGAAATTCTTTTAACTTGACACGGCGTTTTAAAAACACGTCGCTTATGTGCTAGGCGCTGCAAAAGACGCGAGTGTAAAATTTGTAATTTTGACATTCTCATGCTTAGTTTCGATTAGAATAAATCACTTCCAGTCGGGCTTTGGCATACAGTCTGGCCGCAAAAGTTTAAATATTTCAGTGCATTAGTTCATACGCATATGATCAGAATTCCATGCAGCTCCTGTACTACTCTTCTTTTGAAAACATTTCTTGTTGGAGAATGTTTCAAATGAAAAGCCAAAGTGTTTTTTTTTAAGTCTGGAACCCTGTCACTGGAGTGAAAAATAGTTATGTCTGGAAAAGAAGCAGAATCTAGTGAGAGTCTCACTTTCCCTTTCCCAGCGGATTAGACCTGCTGTTTAATTAACATGAGTGCTCTCCATAGCTACAGTTTCCTGGCTGTGCGACCGCCTTACATAACAAAATTAATATCCAGAGCTAGAAGCTTCTGCTGTGGCATTAGAATAGTTTACTGTGACAATCCAATTGTAAGGATGAAGTTACCACCACAAAACTTTATGTACACTGACACAAAAAAAAAAAAAAGTCTGTCTGACATTTTGTAGGGTGTATCTACACCTGAAAAAACTTTCTTCCAATGTTTATTTGGCTACATGATCAACAACACAATTTTTGTGCCCTACTTGTAGGACATCACATGCCAGCCTTTCTTCTCAGCCACTTGAGAAGAATGGGAATGTTTTCTTTGAGTGCTGTAGCTCTAGTATTGAACAGCCTCATTTTCTTTCTCCTCAAACTATTTATAACTTCTGTTTCGAGTAGCTCTATCAATACAGAATTCATAGCCTACATTCAGAGAGAGTCACTTCACTATACACTTCACACATCTTTGCTGCACTCAGTGTAAATCTAAGGACAATAGAGTCTCTTGAGGAAACTGATTGGGTTTGTCAGATAAATCCTCTTTACCTGGCTCCGTTTGGCATCCCACTGCTCTTACCGACACTTCCCCCTCTTTAATTAGTACTAATCTTGACTTCATAATCTTGTTAAGTTTAATGGTTGCTCAGTAACAAGCATAATCTCAGGCTTTGTAACCCTTAGACTAACATGTTAGTTTTGCTCAGACTTCCCTGATGAAGAAACTTCTGGATAATCCCTAATTAGAGTGAATTAAACTCAGCAGGACAGAACAGAATGGAGAAGTGGGTGGTGCCAATGTCAAATTCAAGCCTCCTTCACTGTCAAGTGCATGAACTGGTCATGACAGCTCACTCGGCCTCGTTTTCATCGACCAGACGCTTTATGAAGTAACCTGCTGTTGTTTCCCTAGGTTATGTACCTGCTGCCCGGCATTTTTAGGAAAGAACTTTTACAACCTCATTAAACGGCTCCGCCATCATACTCAGCTGTGTGAAATTACCCCGCGCTCCCTTCTGCGCTCATTAATGTTAAGGCGACTGCCAAATAGCTAACGGTGTTTGTACTGGTCTACTCTGGCAGTTAAAGTGATATCATCTGGGCATGAATGCTTTCAGCTGAACTGAGCTTGCTGCTCGACCTTGTTTTCATGTTTTGCTGATTCTTCAGTAGAAACAGATTGTATTTCGTCAGTCTTAATTAACTTTTGCCAGCTCCAGAAGGGGAATGAGCTGCTTTTTATTATGCACTGGTGTTTTTTTTTTTTTTTTTTTTTCTGTTCTGCTTCCCCAGCCAGTTTAGCTTCTCGACTAGGGAGGTCAGTTTTCATTAAAACACTGTAGTCATAATTACTGTTAATGAATCTATAAGTGGTGAACATTAATATCACAAAAATGCAAATACCATTTCAACCAGACAGTTTAACAGAAAAAATGCACAGTAAAATAATTCTGACTGAAATGTTAAAATACTAGTTGTTAAATTTAAATGATTAATTTGAAAAAATAATATATTTGCAATACGGCTCGATTTTTAATTGATTCTCATTTTTTACGAACCGATATTGATTCTTAAATCCCAAGAATCGTTTAGTCTAGTCTGTTTTCAGTTAATGAATGAGCAGAATATGTAGCGCCTCCCATCCAATAAATCACAATAATCTTTGTGCTTTGTTACTTTTGATATAAGGCATATGAAGCATTATGTTACATACATGTTAAAATATACAGTACAACTTACAGAAATCCGTATCATGTCTGGTGTATTGGCTCAATCAGTGTTTCAACCTCGGAAAGACGTCAATAAAACAGCTGTCACATTGATGTGCACAGCTGTGACAATGTCACGTAATGTCACATTTACCTCAGAAAAAACATATTCAGTGACCATAAACTCATTAGTCAGCTAGAAAAGTGTAGGGTACTCTAGAAAGCAAAATTCTGATAAATATAGCTATGCACCATTACATATTCATTATAATTTTTAATGTTCTTCAATATTTAAAGCATGTTTGAATAAATCAATTATGACAGCCGCGATTTAAATGTTTGTATTTCATGTTAAATGTTTGTATATTTAACCTTCATTATTATTATAGTAGTACCAACTGACTTACATGTGTAGTTTACAGCATTAGCTGAGAGATTTTATTCCTCTAGAAAATTTGCCATGTAATGTAACTGAAATACTACATCCAAAATAATCGAATCGAAATCATAATCTAATCGAAAGCATGTGAATAGTAATCGAATCGAATCGTGAAAATTGTCAATACCCAGCCCTAATTTGCAATATCATTACAAATTAGGCCTAATTCTAATACAGAGATTCTTATACAAACATACAAACATAAATGACAGTTATGGCCTGTTCACACTAAGAACAATAACTATAAAGTTGAATGCTATAAATGCTCAAGCTCTTTTAAGTCAACATGTATTTTTGTAGCCGATACCGACTACCATTTTCTTAAAATATAGAGAATGTGAAGCTGCCGTCACACTGCGTTCAGTTCTAGTCTGGTTTGTTTATATCACACTGTGTTTCTGCTAGTGAAGTTTGGGCAGTGTTTTTGATTTTCTGTCGTGATTGTGAAAAATGTCGCCATTGTAGGTTGTTTATGCTGAATCGAGAATTGCAACAGGAGCTCACATCACCGTTCAGGGACAAAAACTGGATGGCTTTCCTGCCTGTAAAAACACACTAAGGGAAGCAGGTTGAGGAAGTGACGGGAAGACGCCGTATAGCAAATCTGAGTAGTGGGTTTAATCATTATTAATCACTCAATAAAATAATCACATAGCTGAGGGTTTGGTTTAATAATTAACTTTACATTTGCGAGTATGACTCTCACTCGGCTTGTGAATGAGCATAACTTGCACGCAGCCACTTCAAAACTGTTCATAAGCTTCTATGGGTTTGATTTTGGTTGTAAAATAGCGTGTCAGTGTCTGTCATAGACTGTAAAAAAGGGTCCGCTGAATGCCCCTCAGTTTCTCCTCTGTGGTCATATGGGAAAGTGAATATTTACAAAGAAAACATTAAAACTACAGTTACATTTACACCCTTCCAACAAAGAAATGGATCGACTTCTGTCAGCTTGTTGAACACTTTGGACATTTTCTACCATATGATGGCTGAAGCAGCAGCGCGACACTGTTTTCACGGTAACCAGATCAACATTGTAAACGGAATTCTTCAAAACTGAAGTGAAAACACCAAATTATCATGCAATGGGATAACATAGCTTCTCTTCCCTGCAAACGCATTACTTTATAGAAAAATCACTGTTTGCCCTCCAGCCGCAATTCGCGCTGCAGCAATGACATTGTGCAAACAACTTATTTTTAAGTGCTCTACAAACAAAAAAACAAGGTATCAAGTACATGGTCTCATTTGATAGAAAACCTTTCAAATTTGGAAGAAAATAGAATTTGATGGTATGTGTTTAAGGGGGGTGTTAATGGTGGGTCCTTGTGGTAATTACAGTTCATCTATCATTCATCGACCTCAAATATGGCTTATCATTTGAAACCTGTAAGTAGTAGCAACTTTACTTGGCCACTCACTTTAATGTTACCCTAGATAAACGTGCACTATTATTAGGCACATATAAGTGTTTGTCTTGAGTGTGGAAGCTAAAGTATTAGCGCCCTTGCTGCATGATTGCCGGTGCGATCACTTGCAAAATACTCCATTATTTTGGTCATACAGATAAGAGTAATACATAATTCGAAACTGAATGACGAGTTTACTTTTATTTGTGTAAACTCGGAAAACAAACCGGATGCTCTTTCTGCCGGCTCGATGTCACATAAATGCTTCACAAACATGAGAAATAGATCTATAGAAAGCTTGAAATTCCTACTTTTAATTTAACCAATTCACATGGAAACAAACTCTGTAATCCATATGAACGTTGCATTTCTCTCTAAAGGCGCATTCACTATACTGAGGAGATGAGTCTTTGCAGCCGACACTGACTCAGAAAACGCTAGTTTATTAAAAGAAGTTCCCCCCCCAGTGTATATTTAAGTAATTAAAATTATTATAATTGGTCGACTGACGGCTTAAATGAAACACCACTAATCATGTAGAAAAATTAGTCGGGACAGCCCTAGTTACAACACTGCTGAGAAAACCCCAGAAAAAGAGATGCAATTTTTTGATTTATTTTGTTGTTATTCATGCTTGATATGATGACTATAAAGTATATGACAGGTCATAAAATCAAGTTTAGGACTGTTCACAATCTTGTCATCTGCATCTGAGCCAAACTTTGTGTTGATATCTCTTAAAGCAATCAAAATTTATGGCATTTGGAACCATCAAGGCCTTTTTACCAAAAGTCCAAAAACCTCTCCAAACAAGTGATCTTGAGTGTTTTACTGAACATAAGAACTACTTGCATGTGTAAAAGCATTAGAAATATTTATAATTATCCAGAATAAGTAACAAGTAATAAAATCCTGGTGGATAAGAACTTCCAGCTCTGTTTCAGCTGTGCACTACTGTTCTGTGGCTCACAGTAAATCAAGACCTATCAATCTGAGCGATCACTCCAGTCCAAGTGCGCTCCAGCTGTAAAATTGGTCTCTACTAGGGCTGGAACTAATGATTATTTTTCCAATTATTCCACCATCTTTTTCCAATGTAACAAAAATAAAAATAAGACTGGTTAATCAATGATCAAAATGGCTATTCAAAACCGTTTCATCAAACTCATTTATTTCCAGAAATCAAGGAAAGCAGGTTTCTATGTCCTCTTCAGCATGCAATACTTTTAAAGCTTCACACACCTGAACCAGATAATCAAGCTCTTCATGATCACTAGAATTGTCTAGTCATTTCGGTTGAAGCTAAACTCTGCATGAAGGTGGCCCTCCAGGAGCAAGAATAGACATGCCTGGTTTAGTGCCAATGGGAACATGACAACTCATCATGTGTCTCTCGCTTCTGATCCTCAACTTGAAAACCTAGCCGCTGGATCAGTATGCCAGAGCCTGCTGATGGAGAACGGCCTCTTTTGCTGTCAGGGGAGTGAAGAGGCCCAGAATGGAAAAAGCCAGGCAGTGTTATCTGAATTCCTGCCTGACCCTGGCCAAAACCATCCACTGCCAAAATGAAGACTGTTTTCACAAGGCAAAGATGACTTTGAAGATTCTGCTAGAATGTTACACACTTTTATTGATTAGCCTACATTGTGTAGTTTTCTAGTTTATAGTCCTTGCATATTAATAAGGGATAGCGCAGAACATTAGCTGCAGAAGAACATTAGCCGCTAACCACGCTACATTGTGTGCACCAGTAAATCATTCAGTTTGAGAGTCCCCCGAAGTGTTACGCAAACAACATCTGTCTTCGATATGCAGGACCTACAGTCTGTACTAGAACACCATATGCTGAGAGGATGTTTTTTCCTCTGTTCCCTGGCTCTGTCTGTTGGTATCTCACACGTTTGTTCATATGTGGTCCTCATTACAACTGTTTGTCAGATAAGCTGGCATATATTTGCACTTTGTTTGAAACAAGTTGTTGGATTTATAGGAATTGTTGCGCTGTTTGCGGCCAAGTGGAATTTCTTTTCTTTATGACTTAGGGTGTGTTCACACTTGTCATGTTTGATTTGATTCAAATAAATCCTGGTGCGATTGCTCTGTTAGTGTGGTTCATTTGAACATATGTGAATGCTGCCATTCTAACCCTTGGTGCACATTAAACAAGCGGACCGAGAACCAAAAACAGGAAGATAAAGAGGACAAAATCCTCACACATATCGGTTTTTCTCGTCATAGTCGCGAGTTTGCCCATCACAGGCATCGGACGTGCATCTCCACTAGGGTTGGGAACCGAGAACCGGTTCTCATCCGGAACCGGTAGTGTTTTTTGGAAAGAACCAGAACCATGCAAGATTTCTAAGTTTCGGTTCCGAAAATGGTTCTGGTGTGATGGGTGGGCGAAGTGCGGGGAGCGTATTCTTTAATAGAGACGTCTCATCTCATGAATATTATAGCAATGAATGCACTGAAAAGCCCTCGCGCTACTCGTATACGTCAGATATCAATAGAGAGAAAGAGAGAGGGAGAGATGCACAAAGCTGCACGATTAATCTTTAAAAGATTGCGTTCTCGATTTCATCACCCACATGATCTACTTCCTAAAAGACAACGATTCACCCATGTATATTAAACCTTTGACAAAAAGAAAATATCGACATTCAAATCTGCGTTCGCGCTGCCGTTGATCTGAAGAGAGTTGTCATGTGTAGATATAAACATTTTCACTCTTCTCAAACGCACAGTATCATTATTTCTGTCTGACAAATATTCCAATTATAACAGAAGTATACAAAAGTTTATTATTCAGATAGAAGCGCTGATGTTACCGATCAAAATATAATAAATTACCTTCTGAAAGTAGCTAGACTTCAAATAACGACTGTATCGATTGCATTGTTAAGCCACTAGGTGGCAACAAATTTCCTGTGTGTCTATCACTGAATATTCTTTCAGAAACAATCTATGAATCCAATTTACAATTTTTCACCTGTCTGGATCTTACATGTGTGTTCAAGCATCTTATCTTATTTGTGGTAACACTTTACAATAAGGTTCATTTATGAACTAACCATGAGCAATGCATTTGTTAATGTATTTGTTAATCTTTAACCTTAGTTAATAAAAATACAGCTGTTCATAGTTTGTTCGTGTTAGTTTACAGTTCATTAACTAATGTTAACAGATACAACTATTGATTTTAATAATGTATTAGTAAATGTTAACATTAACAAATATGAATAAATGCTGTAGAAATGCAGTTCATTATTAGTTCATGTTAATGTAGGCCTGATAATGAACCTTATTGTAAAGTGCTAGCGAATATGAGATTAGCAGTATGTTAAATTCATTTTATCAGAATAATAAACACAAAAAGAACTGTTTGAGTATTGTGCATTTTTCCCTTACTATTATTTTTTATTAGTTGTTTAATTATTTTAATGGAACCGGAACCGGAATCGTTAGGCAGAACCGGAACCGGAAAATTTCTTAAGATTCCCAACCCTAATCTCCACGCATCAGATTGTTTGTGTGTGTGACGGAGGGATATTCCCGCCCCCGTTTTTTGACTTCTTTACACATTTTATAAGCTCTTCACAAGTTCCCAGCTGGCCAAAATACTATCACATGCAGGCTATGCACACACAACGAGCGCATTTACCTCAGCACACAGCATTGTTTTGGATCTTTTGGTTCAGTGATAAAATTGCCAATCTGAACGCTAATCACACTAAGACTAAATTTTTTATTTATTTTTTTGGTCCAAAACAAACAAACCGAACTACAAGTGTGAACGCACCCTTGAAGGGCCCTTTCAGGGTAACGCATATATATAGCTGTGGCTCTGAATATGAACTTGGCAATTAGTTTAACTCATTTATTATTATTATTTTGATCATTATTTAATGTTTATTGCTTTGAAAATGACTAACACCACATCTACACCGGACACGAGCGACGCGTCAAAAGACAATAGAAGCCATTATAATCAGTGATACAACACTCGTTTGTCGCGTTCAGTGTAGACCGATTTTAGCTGTCTTTACAGCAGTCACGTCTGGTGTAGACACAGTGTGAGTTTTTAAATTGTTTAGATAGGCCTCAATAATATAAAATAGACCACTCATCAAATAATCCTGAAAAACAAAATGTTTCAGGGTTTCCACAAAAATGATTTTCAGCATAATAATCAGAAATGATTCTTGAGCATCAAATCAGAATATTAGTATGATCTAGATATTTTGAATTGCTTAAATGAATGAAATCAAAAATAAAAAAAAAATTATGTTGTGCAAGTCTGTCATATAGGCTACATTAAATTATTATTAACATAATTGTGTGTGTTGGGACATGGCTTTTAATGGTGAGACATTTGTTTTTTTCAGTCTCTCAAATTATATAAAAAGTTGGAATTAGATTTATCGACCAAATATAAAGAATTGTTCAAATCGGTGCATCCCTATAATATATATAACAATAGAAAACTGTTATTTTAAACTGTAATAATTTTTCACAATATTAGTTTTTACTGTATTTTATCACAAAATTAAAAAAAAAAAACGGATGAAAACTGTGCCATTAATTCACACATACATCAGACATGTAGACTTCATATTAAAATACATTTTTTTGTTGTTGTTTTTTTTTTTTGGAGTGTAATATCCAGACACAAGTCCATATTACTATTTATTTAGGTGTCCAGCCCTACTTTTGATTTATTCTTTCCAATTGTCAATTTTTTTTAATTTTTTTTTATGACTGGATTCTGTGGTTTTGTTCACATTTTCAGCATCACAGAAATGGCCCTACATAATTGGACTTCTAATAAAAAACTACTATGAAACTAGAACTTGCTACACTCTGGATTTCAGTAACTTGCCAAAATCACAAGTGCAAAAGATCACAGCGAATCGCGATTGCTCTTTTGCAGATGCATCTTGCATGTGCCAAGGCAAGTTGAAAGTGATTCAGTTCTGTTATGAGTGTGATTTTGTGCATTTAGCACCATGTAAGGGAAAGGAAACGCCACAGTGAGGTGTCTCTGTAAGTATAGTGTGCTGCAGTTCTGCAGAACAGGAAACTACAGAAGCTGCTGTGAAGGTGAAGCAGTCGTATTCGGACAGCACTCCACTCACTCAGGTTTTAGTGCGCTAGAAGGGAGAGAACACAAGCACTTTCTGTTCCAAGCCTCTGCATTGCAGCACGAGTGTTTCCCAGACATCCTCTGCATTCACGTCTTTATTTAGTATAAATCTTTAAAAGGCCTTGCTGGGGTGACGTTCATATAAACATACAGTCAGCGAGCGAATCAGATGTTAATTCAAGAACTGATGCTCAGAGAGTAATTTGTCATGAGCAAAGATAACAATATTTAGTCATTTGTTTGTGAATTGGTTTGTGAATGTGACATGTCTATATTATTAATATAATTTGATATCCCAAATTTCTGCCACAATACTGTGGTGCAGTTAGTGTTACTACAGCAGATCATGGTAAATGATGGTGATTTGTAGATTGAAAAGCCTTCTAACTGGATCGTTCATGGGCATGGCACAGTGTTTCTCATGTTTGAAAATGTCAGCACAGTTTCATCTGGTTTAAACCAGTTTACATCGAGACTTTTGTGTTGTTTGCTGAATTCAAGCGCTTGCCACTGGATCTCACAGTGCTGTTTAGTGGTCGCATGACCGAGACGATCAGAAAGTAAATTCATCTGCTATATAGTAAGCTCGTGCTGCCGTTTGAACTTTGAGCCGAACGGATAAATGGACCGTGTAGTTCTGTTTCATTCTGCTTTTGAAGCATAAACAACATATTGAACATTTATTGAAAGTCATTTCATTTTATTGAGTTAAATTATATTGTGATAATTATTTTTTTATCATTTTATCACCTAGCCCTTGGCTTTTATAATGTTTCAAAAGACATGAATGCTCTTTTTCCCACTAAATAACTGTTTTCAACATTGATGATAATCAGAAATGTTTCTTAAACATTAAAATCAGCATATTAGAATGATTTCTGATGGATCATGTGACAATGAAGACTGGAGTAATGATGCTGAAATTATTTTAAATTGTATAATGTATTACTGTTTTTACTGTATTTTACATGAAATGAATGCAGCCATGGTGAGCATAAATGAACAGCAGCAACAAAAAAAAAATGCTAGCATATGTTGCATAATCTTTATCTACAACTTGTATACGTTTGAGATACATTTTTTGAATCATGAATCAACCTAAAAATAGGCTACACAAACAGCGCTGTGTAGTGTATTTGTGTCACTGCAGTAATTGGCTTTGACCACTAATGCAATAGTGCTGAATACAGATGCCCACATTAGGCCGCTTTCTCAAGTCCTGTTCCGTTGCAGCTTGTGCGTGTGGTGAATTCATTTCAAATCCATTAATATGATTAAAAATTAACATGCTGGAGGAAGTGATCACATGACATTATTTGGGTCGGATCTCCATTGCTACCGATATTTGTGCCGCGTTGGTAGAGGAAGGTGTTTGTTTCCTCTCCCCTAACCTTGTTGATGTTTTCCTCCAGCTGTCAATCATGGCCGAGCAGGAGCCCACACCAGAGCAGCTGGCCGCTATCGCAGCGGAGAACGAACAGAGCGAGGCTGTCAACTACAAGCCTCCAGCACAGAAGAGCCTTCAAGAGATCCAGGAACTCGACAAAGATGACGAAAGCCTTCGCAAGTACAAGGAGGCGCTGCTGGGCAACTGCAGTGTTGCTGCAGGTGTGTGTCGCTTTCTTGTACTCACTTTTTCTCTCTGCTCTGGCCTAGTTTGATGAATGTATCTATGCAAACACACACACACAGACATCTCAGGTTGTAGTGCAGCAGTTCCTTTCGCAGAATTCACCCCATGGACCTGCTCTTATTTCGACATGCTTTCATTTTTAGCTTATTTGGTTAGTTTGTCTCGGCATGCGCTACAGCCCTGTGTGTGTGTGTGGTTCAGGTATTTCCTATGTTATGGCGACAAAATATCCCCACAAAGATGGCAATATCCAGAATCCTTCTCCTTGTGGGGACATTTTTTGGTCCCCATGCAGAAAATAGCTTATAAATCATACCAAGTGATGTTTTTTGTAAATGTAAAATGTGTAAAATGTGGAGTAGGTTTAGGGTTGGGGATAGAATATACAGTTTGTGCAGTGTACAATCATCATGTCTATGGAAAGTCCCCATAAAACAGTCTAGTCTCAGACTCATTGGCACATCACATAACACTCCTTTTTATTTATTTATTTATTTATTTATTTTTGTTTTAATGTATTCAGTGCTTCCCAAAGGTTTGAAAAATACTTGCGGTGGTTGCCGGGTGAAAAATCCTCCTATTACCCACGGCACAAAAATGGTCTACTACATGTGACAAACAAATAATGTTTTTTTTTTTTTAAACAGTATTTTTATTTATTAAAATTAATTTTAATTACATAGCATACTGTTACATTTAATTACATACTAATATTATGCATTATTATGCATTGTAAATTATGAAAAATTACAGCATTTAAATGGTTCACCTTTTCCTATGTTCTCCTTGCTGTCATATAGTGTCTCTCAGTGAACGGGACACAGATTTTACTAGTAAAATTTATATAATGAATAATAAATGTCAAATAATATTCTTAGTATTTTCTTCCTGTGGGGGAGACTACAATAATTTACTATGAATGAAATGGAAATCAAATTAAATACAATTTATTGTGTAACCAAAATACCAATAATGGCCAAAAGAAGAAGAAAAAACTTAGCGAGTGACTTTTAATTATAAACAAGCCTGAAATACATCAGGAATCTTATTTTGAAATGTCTGTACTAATGCAGGCTGATCCTTCAGATTCTTACAATCATCTAAAACATTTTATATAAAGGCCATGAAGTAGACATTGTAATAATTCATCAACTTGAGTTCATTAGCAATTGCTTGGCATAAATCTGCGCTTTTCATTGATTGAGAGTCACTTTGACGCAGTCTGAAGCGCTGTTGCGCGAGCATGTAGAACGTGCAACAGCGCCTCCTTGTGACTTTGCAAAATGCGGCGCCCATTTGAATGTTAACGGGAGTAAACAGTTCTGACACTCACATAACAAACAGGTATGAAATGACCAGTTAATCGATCGCGGATGGTTTCATTATCTTGGGCGGATATAAAAGTATAAGAAGATAAAAATAATAAAAGCAAAAACGTGTCTCCAAATACACTTGGGCGGCCATTATTATACCTGGGCGTGGGAAGCACTGTGTAATCAGAAACACATTACAGTTGAATTTCATGCATACAATGACTTAAATACACCTCTATTATGATGAGCATTTATATGGAATATTTTTGGGTCATACGTTTAAAATTTCAGGTGGCGCATTATATATAATATAATATAATATAATATAATATAATATAATATAATATAATATAATATAATATAATATAATATAATATAATATAATATAATAAATATATATATTATTAGTTATTAGTTTTAAACTAATAACATTCTTGAAAGTCATGTGGTGTGTCCAACATGCAGGGGGAAAAAAAAACCTAAAGCAGGATATGGTATTATGGAGAGAACCCTTGCTGCCCCTCATGACTGAGTGTTTGGTAAATAAAACTCTTTTTCATTTCAGGGAAAGGTTAGTTCAGGTTAAAATATCATGTGGTATGACTCAAAAATTTGAATTATTCATAACATTTGTGTAAAAAAGAATTTTTAGAGAAGATTTTAATCACATGACACTGAACTAGATTCAGCTTTGTACAACGGGAATAAATTACATTTTAAAATATATTAAACATTTTTTAAATAATAATATACTTATATTAATTTAAATGCTAATATTTCCCTATATATATATATATATATATATATATATATATATATATATATATATATATATATATATATATATATATATATATATATATATATATATATATATATATATATATATATATACAAACACACACGCAATACATATTTATACTCTTTTCCTTAATGTTAGTAAAAAATGTTATTACCTTTTCTCTGATGATTACACAACACAACATTTTTAGAGCCACTGAATTTAAACTTTTTTTTGAAAATGGTTTCAAAATCATATGAAACCAACATGATACAGAAAGTACATTTCTAAGCGCATGTGTAGATTTTTAAAGGATTTTTCTCCTCTCTTCTCTCACGATTGTTGAATTTTCAATTGCAAGCCATTTCTGATTTTGTGTTGCATCATGACACACTGAACTGTAGCGTGTATTCAAGCCCAAGTTCAATAATCAGCATGTGATTTTCATCCAGATACGCCTGTTGTTCCAGGACCATCAGATAATGTTCATCCAGGAATGTGTCCTCCTTGGGTAAATCATGTTGTTCTGGGCTAGAGCTGCTGACTCTTGGTTAACGGCTCTCAGACAGGGCCTCACGCCTTGGGCTGCTGTCCTTGTGCGTCGTCTGCCAGCACCCTCTGAAGAGCGCTCAAAAACGAGGTCACGTCTCTAGAGTTCATGCTCCTTTTTGCTTTTATCAGCAGTCAGCCATTACAATAACCCTGTGTGTTACAGTTTATCTCATCACCTGAAGAGCTTTTTGAATGGGTGTCAAGAGACGGGCGTTTAATCACGCACATCAATCTCGTTATTTAATGTAGAGTGAATAAAACAGCTCCAACAGAGACATCAGAGCTGATGATGGATGGCCAACAATAAACGTCAGCATTGGGGCTATTGGTCATACTGTAAACAAAAGTAAAGTTGACACGAGTTGCTTATAGAACAAGCAGCAAACGGATTTACAAACGTTTGTTTTCCCAAATACACTGGCTCCTCGTCTTAAATCGGTGGACAAAACACCCGCCCTCATCTCACAACATTAGCAGAGCCAGAAGTTGAGCTGCTTAAACAAACAAGTGTTTTCTGGAAGTCATCATCGTCAGACATTCCTTAGGAAGTCAAGCTATCAGTGTCTTATTACAATTGTCTCTGTAAACTGGAACAGGATTAATTATTTTAACATTTCGAGTGAAATTGATTGTTTATTCCAATTAAATGACTTTTTTTCTGATGGAGGTAATGAGAAAATGCTGTCTACTCCCAATACCAGGGGAAACATCTGTGGATAAATTTGATTTTTACATATCTGGAGAAACTTGTTGTGGGTGTTTTCTAAGTGGTTGCTGGTGAGTGTTTGGCAGGGTAGGTTGCTCTGTGGTTGTTTACTGCTCTGACTGCCAAGTCTCTATTATATCAGGCCCTGAATTTGGTGTGAGATTGAGTATTGTTCATAATTTTACTCATTCCCACAAGTTCTGCTCTTACGTTTCCGTGCGGGAAATTCCTGCAAACATTTATTCACAAGCATGTAAGCTGAGTCCATTAATGAGGGTGTGTTCACACTTGGCCGGTTTGGTTTGATTAAAACAAACTCTGGTGCGATTACTCTGTTAGTTCGGTTCATTTGAATAGGGGTAAACGCTGATATCTGAACCCTGGTGCACACCAAACAAGCGGACCAAGACCTCTGAGAAGATGGGTCTCGGTCCACTTCCAAACAAACTCTGGTGCGGTGTGACTGAAATATGAATGCAACATAGATCAAAGACTTCGAAACAAACCAAAATCAGGATGTGATGTCAAGACGTGACCATAAAAAGGCCAGAATATCAAGCGTACCTGTTGTTGTTGTTTTTTTTCTCATCATAGGAGCGATGTTGCCTATTACAGTTCAGAACAGGCATCTGAACTGCTGTCCTTTACATAAAAGTCCATTTCCTTCCTGAAAAGTTCTCACCTTAAATTCAAAAACTTTACCGCTGAGGGGATAAACGAATGTCTAAAGCGATTTGTTTTCATCACAAGTTCTCAGCTGGTAAAAATAACATCATATGTACGCATATACAATAAGCTTGTTTACCTTGGCACACAGTATTGTTTTGGATGTTGGGTAAGTTCCCTCGCAAAATATACGTCATAGTCTGTCCAATCAGGTTGTGACCTTATTCTTGTTCCTTATGTTTTGTATCTTTTAGGTTTGGTGTTAAAAAATAACATTTTGAACGCTAAGAGAACCAGGACTAAATGTATAATTTTCTCTTTTTTTGGGGGGTCCGGATAGAACAAACCAAAATAACCAAACTGCAAGTGTGAACACGCCCTAAAGCCATGTTTCCACCAAAATTACCCAGAACAATTTGTCCCAGGAACTTTTTTTTCCCCCCAGACCTATTGCTAGCTGCGTTTCCATAGCAGTCTAAAGTACTGTGAAGATAGTCCGGTGACGTAGGACTGCGTGCAACTTTCCAGCTCCTGCTGGATTTCGTCCTCCACATATACGCTTAATAAATCCTGAACCTCATCGTCAGTCCATCGATCATAGTTTTTGTATGATAAAGACCAATTGCTTTGTGAACTCAACCAATCAGCATGTTCAGCACCCAGGTCCACCCCCCGCAAGTTTCGGAACTTTGAAAAAGTACTACCTAGCAAGCAGGTACTTTCAGAGGGGGATTTTTTTTACCCAGAACTTCATTTAGACCCCTGCGTTTGAAACACACGGAGTACCACCCTAAAGTTCCTAGTTCCTGGTAAAAGTTCCTGTGGTGGAAACGCGGCTTATGTTCGCAAAGATGAACAGATCAAATCAGTAGTTTGAAATCTTGTCTTTCAGACTGTAACTTCAAAAACAGCACGAGTGATCCAGCGCTACCAAGCTTTCTTGTTTTTTTTTCCCCGCTTGTGTGCAAATACGATACGCAAATGGCTTCACATCACCACATCACCCATGCTTTATGACTTTCGCTCGGGTTTAGAATCAGTAAAGCCATCTATGTTGCCAGTGCACTGCTGGTGGGATGTAGTTTTGGTGCGATGCTAACACAATACATGTCTAACACATGTGTCTAATGGAATGAGTGGACAAAGACAGATACTTAAAACGGCCTCCGTCACTTACCTTCTATACTCTGTACAAGGGGTGCAAAATGTTATATCTGGTAAAATAGAGAAACCTTATGAAAAGTTCTTATATTAAGTGTAACGAAGAGCATAGCCTTAAATAATGTACAGTTGCTGGCTGAAAAACAGAGTTCATCAACGCCTCAATTTACAGTCAGCACACACTCACTCTGACTGAAGATAGTACCTTTTTATTTGACAGAATAATTACTTGTATAAAATTCATCGTAAGCATATAAAATATTAATACAATGAACCATACAACGTGTATGAATCTAGCTGCATTTAGAAGTCAAGACCGTAATCAGAATGAGCTCTTGATTGACAAAAAGAGTGAATCTGTTTGGCCGGTTAGGTTGAAGTTTGGAGAACAACACAAAATTGAATCCGACTGCACAATTTTCCAAGTTTCATTGTCATTTGTGGTTAAGAGAAGATTTGAATTCAAAGTTTGAAATAAAAAATTTCTTGCGCTGTGTGTAGGCTTTTGCGCAGTGAATATGACCAAAAAGTAATATCTTGAACCCAAGGTGTGAGCTTTTAAATTTCTTTAAAGGGTTAGTTCACCCAAAAATGAAACTTCTGTCATTTATTACTCACCCTCATGCCGTTTCACACCTGTAAGACCTTCGTTCATCTTCGGATCACAAATTAAGATATTTTAGTTGAAATCCGATGGGTCCGTGAGACTTCCATAGCCAGCAATGACACTTCCTCTCTCAAGATCCATTAATGTACTAAAAACATATTTAAATCGGTTCATGTGAGTACAGTGGTTCAATATTAATATTATAAAGTGATGAGAATATTTTTGTATCGCCAAAAATAAAAAAAAAGAGACTTATTTAGTGATGGCAGATTTCAAAACACTGAATCAGTGTATCGAATCTGCTGTTCGGAGTGCCAAAGTCACGTGACCAGTTTGGCAGTTTGACACGCGATCTAAATCATGATTCGATACACTGATTAATTTATGATCTGATGCTTCATGAAGCAGTGTTTTGAAATCGGCCATCACTAAATAAGTCGTTATTTTGGGTTTTTTGGCGCACCAAAAATATTCTTGTCACTTTATAATATTAATATTGAACCACTGTACTCACATGAACTGATTTAAATATGTTTTTAGTACATTAATGGATTTTGAGAGAGTGTCATTGCTGGCTATGGAAGTCTCACGGAGCCATCGGATTTTAACTAAAATATCTTAATTTGTGTTTTGAAGATGAACGAAGGTCTTACGGCTGTGGAACGGCATGAGGGTGAGTAATTAATGACATAATTTTCATTTTTGGGTGAACTAACCCTTTGACAATCTTCCTTATACAATTTAATTGATTTGGCACATAATTGCATCAATTTCATAAATATAAAGTAATATGTATAATGTCACGTGTATTTGGGTGTTTGTAAGACGCTTTTGTTCTTTGTAAAACTGCTTAAAATATGTATTGTAAAGACATAAATACACAGAGTGAGCATTTAAAAACAAAACAAAAATTTTAAACAATGTCTAAAATATTACTCTACATACCCCACCTCTAATAAAAAAGTCCCCCTCCCACCCCCATTTTTTCCGAAATGACATTCAGGCCCTGAATGTACAAATGTCAATCTATAGTTTTTCTTATGTACTTTTCTTCTGTTTTTTGTTCATTCTGCAGATCCCAACGCTCCCAACGTTCAGGTGACACGGCTAACTCTTATGTGCGAGACGGCTCCCGCCCCACTGACCCTTGACCTGCAAGGTGAGTAGAGATAACTTGTGTTCTTAAAGGGTTAGTTCACCCAAAAATGAAAATTCTGTCATAATTTTCTCACCCTCATGTCGTTCCACACCCAGAAGACTTTCGTTCACCTTTAAAGCACAAATGAAGATATCCTTAATGTTGCCTCATCATTTTTGTCCATCCGTGGACAATAAAACAATCAAGCTTCCAGATGTTCAAAAATACATTGAAACAGTAATTCATATAAATCTAAAATCTTACTTTTAATGTTTATCCGTGAATAAAATGAAGCAGCGCACATGCATAATGGTAAGCAAAATCTCAAACATGCTTGCTTGTGGTGCGTGAATGCAAGTAAGAATGAAAGTAAGAATTCAACAGGTTAGCATGAGACCTGTAATGTTGACAAAAAAAATGTGTATGCATATTCAAATACTCGATTTGTATAATCACGTCACGTTTGTAACACAAAACCTGTGGTGTGACATAATCTTATGGTCACATGACCCAGATAAAGCACAGCAAGCCTGAGAGCTCAACGCTGCCAGCGAGCGAGCGAGCGAGAGAGAGAGAGAGAGAGAGAGAGAGAGAGAGAGAGAGAGAGAGAGAGAGAGAGATAGATGAAGATGAGCAGACGGAGAGAGTGTGTGTCCTGCAGCCATCTGCTGGAAATATGATTCAACTGCAGTCTGTCATTCACACGTCAAACACGACCACCACCATTCACAATTAACCTCATACCACACCTGACAGTGGCAGCTCAACCTTCAAGCTTTTTTTATACATTTTTTTCATTATGGATTCATATTGTCTCATATAAAGACCAGGCAATGCTAATTTTACATGCAGGGAATATGATGTGAAAATAGTTACAAATTGGATATTGTGGAGGATAGTTTGAAGTACTGTTGTTGTCAAGGCCAAGACCAGCATTCCTCAAATTCATCTGAAAGATCCGCATTCACTGCCTGAGAAATGTCTTAGAATAAGACACTATACAGACAACAAAATTCATCTTTGCACTGCGTAGATGGCTCAGAAGTTGCGTTTGTATAAAATCAACATCATGCTTGCAATCTTGTATAATTTTGAAAACTACTCTCTTGCTCTTGTAAAATTGCTTAATTATATCAAAAAACAAGAGCTCATATAATTCATATTAGTAAGAAATCAAATTAGAATTGATTGCATTTGAAGCAGGAAGATCACATACATCCTATCACAATTTAAGAGTCCTAAGAGTCCTCTTAGTCTGAGACCAAGATAAGACCGAGTACAAATGTGGTCAAGACCGAGACGAGACAAAGACCTTCAAAAAATGGTCTTGAGTACTACACTAGTTTAAATGAATCTTAAACATCTTTAGTTTCGCCATGAATATAGCCATAGAAGCTGGCATGGTGTCCAAAAAAAAAAAATAAATAAACAGAAGAAATAGAAAGACTACACTAGTTTGAATTTGTTCACTTGGTTGTCTGCATCCAGATCACATGGCTTTAATACATTTGCAAATTCATACACGTGTTTCTGTACAGGATACAATGCGCTTATTAACTGGATTCACCAAAGTTAGTGCATTTTAAATGTTTATTAGGTATTCAAAGACTTGTTTGAATGTTATAAATGCATATTTCCATATGCCGACGTTGTATTAAAAAGGCATTATAGTGTTTGCCTTTCAATAACTAGACAGAACTGTTAAACAAAGAAGGTAAACAATTAGAGCTAAGCATCATCCTGATTCCCCGAACAAAAACCCAACAGGATTTTTCCATTGGCTTTTGGATTATTGCAGAAAATAAGCTCTGTGACCAACAGAGGTTTATGATTCTTATGGTTTGTTCATCATAATAATACTCACAAATGAGTTAGAATAGTTTCTAAGAGATTGATAATAAACACAACTAGTGAGTAGATGAGTTTCTGTTCGGCCCGATGACTTGTCCTCGACAACCTCTGTAGTCACATTTAGATGCTTGATAGCAACCGCCTTTTTCAAAACAATTAAAAGCTTTAAAAAAAATCACAAGGGGCATTATGTCATGGAATAAAACTAACCATTGGTATAAACCCCAGTGTTTTCAGGACAATGGAAGTGCTACAATGTTGTTTCCTGGTTTTGGCCTACAAAAACGCGTCATCCCTGCAGCACACTTTATGTTTGCACTCAGGCGTTTGATTCTCAGTACTATCAAAATAAAAGTCCTTCTCACGACGATTACCGACCAAAGAGAAAAAAATCATTGGCTGATGCTGATAATTTAAAAATATTGGCACTACCCTCCGCATCATATACAAGATATGACAGTGATTCTGTTATTTTGTGATCCTCATGTTTTGGTTTTGGCCTGCTGTGAGGAATATTAATGTCACAACGTTTTGCTGGTATTTTGACGGGTTCAAAACGATGAAATCGAGTGTGTTTGTTCCTCTCTCAGGTGATCTGGAGTCCTACAAGAAGCAGTCATTTGTGCTGAAGGAGGGAGTGGAGTACAGGATAAAGATCAGCTTCAAGGTTAGATGCCGACTCACATCCTGACACGTGAATGATCACAACAGAAAACATTTAAACGCAGTAATTGCTAGGGATGATGATTCATTGTATAACAATTTCATGGCACATTAACTGTGTACATTAGAAGTTACATTATCATTGAATTCCCAATGAAAAATAACTAAAGTTTATATTGTATTAGTGACTGTAATTTGATAATCCAGTAAATTACTGGTACTTAATCATATTTGATTATTATATCTTCTTATTTGAGGCTTGGGTGTCCTGTATTTCCACATTACTCAGTGTTTCTTTACGTCAGGTGTTATGCAGTCCTGCCTCATAGCTGCGTGAATAAATCTGCTGTGGTATAAACAGTTGCACATTGTGTAATGACTGCATGTAAACAACATATGCAAACATGCTGCACTGGACCTGTTCCTGTTTATTAGTTCAGTAATGTGACATCACTGGTCCTCATGTGTATTTACATCTCTTTACAGGTGAACAAAGAGATCGTCTCTGGGTTGAAGTATGTACAGCAGACCTTTAGGAAAGGGGTGAAGAGTAAGTGTTCTTTACAAATTACAAAATGACATTCATGTTCCTGGCACATTTCACCTCAAAATTAAATGAAAAGATGTGGATGTGCTGCTTTCCAGGATATGTAGTTTCTAGTATTTCTCTTGTTTTATTTATTTATTTATTTTTATTTTTTGGAGTCAGCAAAAAAAAAAATAAAAAATCGACAAAAATAAATACTGTAATACTTAAATCTCGTCTTGGAATGCTGTTATGCAAATCCTGTGGCGTGTCTGGTCGGATTTTGCTTTATTTAAGAAGAAAAGCCTCTGTTCTTTGAGGAATTAGAATTGTTGGAAATCTACTTCTCTGCACCAAAGCATCCCATGTATTCTTGAACATGTTTTAGGGAGGCCATGCAATCTACCTTTCATTTATTTAGATTGTGTATGGTGTGATTATTAACAAAGTTCATCTTTGCGCTGCAGAGGAAACAGAAGCTGCACCTGATGTCGCATTTAGATGCATATATTGCATCTGAGAGATGGCATAATGCACAATTACAAAAAATAATGCTATGAGATTAATATATACGAAATTAATATTAAAATGTGAAACAATTTTCAAAAAATTAATCATACTTTAAATGGTGGCAAGTCTAAATGAGTTAATCATTTATTCAACCAAATAATTTAAATGGCTAATTCATATAGGAACAAAGCAAATTGCTGACTTTATGATTGGGTCATTGAATCATTGACTCGACTGATTCTTTAATAAGTTTGTTTTTTGTTTATATGGATTCATTCATAACAAAACACAGCTGTGAATTGCTTAGAGACTTTTTTTGTAACTCTTATTTTCATTTCTGACCAAAAATGTAAAACTGACAGTATTGTCTAAAATATAACACAGTATTAACTTTTTGTTTATTGAACTATTAAAAATAATATTTGGGAATACCATCACTCTTGCTTCAGTGAACTTGTTTAATTTTGTTTTGTTATAAATGTAAAAGACCCCTATATCTTGAATTTTGGGGTCATTCTAACTGCATTCTACTAGCTACATCAAAGTGGCATCAGTGTTTGTTTTTTTTTTAACATTTTTTGCAATCTTTGATTGATCTAACCACCACTGACAATGGATTAATACAACAAGTAGTCTATTCCATTTAATTTAAAACTCTTCACCTTTTTTGTGTTCAGTTGACAAGTCTGACTACATGGTGGGCAGCTATGGGCCTCGGCCGAATGAATACGAGTTCCTGACGCCCTTGGAGGAGGCACCCAAAGGCATGCTGGCCCGTGGCACTTACAACATTAAATCCAAGTTCACTGATGACGACAAGCACGACCACCTGTCCTGGGAATGGAACCTCAACATCAAGAAGGACTGGAAAGATTGAGTTGTTTCAAAACCCCCATTTTCCTTGCCATCCTCCTACCTACTTCCTCCCTCCCTTTATTCCTCTCCAATCTCCTCCAGTTCCCTCCATCATCATCATCATCATCATCATCATCACCACCACCATCAACATCAACATCATAATCCTGGATTAACTGATTTAAAAGAAATGGATCTTTCTCACTCCGTCCACTTTCCTGCAGTTTCCTATCTTCCATCCCTCCTTCCATATTCCTATCCCTTTCCCTCCCAATGAGTATTGAGGCTTTTCATGAAATATATATGTGAAAACAAACAAAAACGTGCACAATCCATATTTTGTGTTTTGGTTTGTTTGTATATAAAAGTAAAAACAGAGGAAAAAAATATTCAAAAAAAACCTCATGGATACTTTTGACATGGTTGTTATTAGTAATCTTCACTACCCCTGTCTTCCTCTTGTGTCCTGAACCCTTCCCGTTTATCCCGCGTCATTCCTTTCTCTGACATTCCTTATTTTCTTTTTAACCATGATCTGCCTTTATGAGTGTAATGGGAGAAGGTGCCACTTGCTAATATTTTGCCACTGGCATTCCCTCACAACTCAAGTTTGCCTTTGCCCAGAGGGAACGTGTCCGATGCCTTTGAGATGAGTCTAGGGTTAGCGTAGCATGGGTAACTGTAGAAATGTTAGGGATTGTAGCGGAGCAGGTCTTTACTTGGCTCTCGGTATGAATGTGTGCGTGTCCGAATATGGTTTTAGCTACGTAGGGTTCGCAGGATGTGAACATCCTGTCCACTAGGGGAGCTGTACTAAGAATCAGCCTTGCCCTGCTCTAACAGCATAGGGTTTTTGTTTAACCATTTCATCGCCATGTGGCCTTAAATATTATTCCTGTAGCAAGACATTGAGGAGCTGCCTTTTAGCATCTAGGTTTAAATCCACTCAAATCTTTCATCCTTAAGAGGCCAAGGTGCTTTACCGACTCTCGCTCCCTCAAGGGACTGGCGGTCACATCTTCTGCCTCATTCATTTGGCTCAATTCAGGATGGACCAACTTTGAAGGCCAGTAGAAGTTAGTGAACCTTGATGCTGAGCAAACATTTTCCCCAATTCAGTTATCACAAACTTTCCAAAGATGACTGGTGCTTTATTTGCAGAATGTGCCCTTTGCTTGTGGTTTACATGAGTTGCCAGTTAGGAAGTTTTTAAAAAAAGAAGAAAGCAGAGAAGGTCTCATTTCACTAACAGATCTCAAGTATTGAACTACTCTACGGAAAAATTACCAACACCATAGATTGTGCCTCCAGTATTGACGACCACAAGCTGCTCTCGGTGCGTAAATCTAAGGGAAAGAAAGTCAGGACTCTAAAGGAGGTGCATTTGTAGTGGGACAGATCTGGAGTGAACCTAAATCTCAACTCTCAGCTCCAGTCCAGGTGTAGTCTGACCTCAATGTTCAAACAAGAGAGGATGTGCTCATGCATCACTGTACTGTTTTATACACGCTTGTTTTGTTTTTTTTCTTTGGTGACATTGCCTGCAAAGTAGTAGCTTGTTGTGCTGGTCCAGAATGCTGCTTCTGTCTTCACCTGTTTGTACTTATCTGGAGATTACTGTTCACCTGTGTCAACATTAAAGTGTTCAGAACAGACAGTTTCTTTTGTCTTCCATTCACCAACATGAATGCTGTACCATTGTTTTCTTGTTTTACTTCACCAGGGTGATGTCTAGATTGTGAGCCTTGTTCTGCAAAACTTTAAGACTATTTGAACTTGGTGCCACCAAGGTTTAGGAGTTGGGTATTCTTGCATAGCCAGTCCTGACTATCGCCATAAAGTCTGGTCTACGTTACAGCTTGGTATACTTCATTTTCTGTGTTCTATTCTGTCTAGTGCACAGTTGAGCAAGCCAGCCATACAAGGTGCACTCCATTGACAGTAGCTACGTTTACATAGACACCTTTTGTTTCAGTCGGAATGAACTATTGAGAGTCCTATTGATGAATCTGAATGTAGCATTTGCATGAACACTAAATAAAATGATCGGGTTGATGTGCGTTTATGTCACAAGCTTTAAACCAGAACTGATTTTTTTTGACTTACGCGCATTGCACGAATATACAGAGTTTCCTTGCTGTTTGCGCAAAAAAAAGATTCTCCAACATTGCCTCTATTCTTTGTTTTAAAGAGCTGATTTAATATTTATCTATTTCAGGTCCTAATTAGGAGACGACGAGCACATGAACTGTTGTGCCGTGCTGCTTATATTTATCAAGCAGTAAAAATACCCCTTCCTGCACCCAAAACAAGGCATCTGTGGATGAGTCTGAAACAAGGACTGGTGGGACATTGTCCTGTTCCACAGTGAAAGGAGAATTTTGAATGACACAAGTCATGACCCTTCATTCAACAACAACAGCTTGTTCCACACGTCATATGATCAAGTGTTTACATGTCCTCTCAACCGAATTAGAAAAGGTTTAAACTACCACTTACAACCCGAATTAAATTAATAGTATTCGGCAAGTTCATTCCGATTGATGTGGTTACATGCAACTATTATATTCTGACGGTGCTACCAATCCGATTACAATCGGATAATTAGGGTCCATGTAAATGCAACTAGTGAGCACGGATGGATGCATCTGGCACTTGCCTAGTGAACCTGTTGTCCGTACAGACTGATGGCAAAAATTGTCACATGGACTGTCAGAGAAGGATGCAGACAAGAGAAGTATAATTTAGGGTTTATTCAAAGAGAATACATGAAACTGTCCACAGCTCATTTTAATTTTACTTTGAGGTTATTCAAAATGGTTGATTAACACCAGAAATGAGCCAATGTAGAAAAAAATGGGTGAAGACTTTGATCACAATGTTCATCCAAAAGTACTAATTGTTGTAGACCTGAGGTGTCCAATCCTGCTCCTGGAGGGCCATTGTCCTGCAGAGTTTAGCTCCAACCCAAACTAAACATACCTGAACCAGCTAATCAAGGTCTTACTAGGCATGCTAGAAACGTCCAGGCAGGTGTGAAGAGGCAAGTTTGAGCTAAACTCTGCAGGACAGTGACCCTCCAAGACTGACTTTGGACACCCCTGTTGTAGACTCTAAATATAAAGTTATGCTTGTGGGTATCTCTTATTACTAAGTGCCTCAAAAAACACTGAGGCCCGGTTTCACAGACAGGGCTTAGACTAAGCCGGGATTTGGCCTTAGTTCAATTAGGGCATTTAAGAAGCTTTTATAAACATTCATTAGAAAAATACATTACTGGTGTGCATCTTGAGACAACAATGGCACTGATATATTTTAAGATATGTCAGTGCGAGTTACTTTCAGTTAAAATAGCTCAAACATGCATTTTAGTCTAGGACTAGCTTAAGCCTTGTCTGTGAAACCGGGGGTGAATATCATCTAATTAAGATTTGAAAGAACTATCCTAAAACTTTCGTAAATCCAGTGACTAGTACTTCCTCATTGTAGCTATCTAGTACCTTGTGAGCATCTTTAGTTCTGGGTGGATTGGTTCTCCCAGATGTTACATAAAGCAAGCAAGAGTAGAACTTGATTTTCTGCAATTGCTGGCCAGTTTAGTGTGAAATGTGCATCAGATGGTCAGTCTTTGAATGGCACATGGGCCGAGACGTGTAAGATTTTTCACAGAACAAGGGTTTCCATCTAGACATAACCCTACAACAGATCCATTCTGATCATTCAACTCACTCACTCGTTCATCCATATGCTCAAGGTAATAAATGTATCAAACACCCTTCTAAAGCAAAGTGTGATTTAATATTGAACAAAAGTGGTTACACAATGCTGTGGTTAATCATAATATGTAATACATGTGAGAAAGGAAATAATCAGCAATGATAAGCTTCATGTTTCCTGTGCTTGATCATCTTCAGAGTGAATATGGTTACAGTTAAACCAATAGTGAGTAATATGGTCTACCCTAAAAGGCCAATCTGGCAAAAGCACATTAGACAGCAAATATCCTCATTCTGTTAACAGAAAACCACCCTTTGTCTCTTGATTTGTGGCACGAAATGATTCAGGGATGGGTTTTACTAAATAACAGCCTTCTCTAAACATCTTTCTGACTGTAGTTTCAAAAAAATGTAAGACATTACATGAACGACTGAGGAAACAAAATCAGTGGCACGAATATCAAGAGCAAAATCGGCTATTTTCCACTTTTCCTCCCTTTGGTGGAGTTTATGTCACTCTTGGTCCTCTGCAAGCGGGAAAAGATCTCCTTGAAGAGGGCTTTGTACTCAGGAGTGTTTTGGCTCAGCCGCTTGTCCACAGCCTCCACTTGCCGGCTGATGCCCTCCAGGGCTTCTGGAGTCGAGGGAGTCTGCGGAGGAGTGGGCGGTTGCTGGGGTTCTGCGACCCGGCATTCCTTCATGGACGGGTCCCTGGACACGGGCCGGGAGGTCTGCACCTCAGCGTGGCGTAGACTCTCCTCATGGCGCCGGCACTTCCCTAGCAGCTCCTCATACTTCTCCAGAAGAGCGTGATACTGCTCATCTACCTCCCGTAGAATGGACATGCCCCTCTTACGGACGCCATTAGCATGAAGTGCATAGCTGCCTTTGCGTCTACCTGAGGCATCGAGAGCAGAGATGGCGTTTAGAGCTGTATCGCTGCAACTCTTCCGAACGGGTGCCGCACTATCATTTGCATCCCCGTTCTGAGTTCCAGCCATAACTGCATCATCCGGCGTGTCTGTCTCGGGGGCGCAGTTGAGCAGCGTTTGCTCCAGGCCCTCGTCTCCGCTCAGCAGGCAGGCTCGGGACTTGCGGAGCTGCTGCATCTCCTGGAGCTCTGCCTCCAGCTCGTGCACACGCCGCTGGCAACTCTCGGCCCCCATGAGACGCTGTTCCAAGCGCTCAAACTCTTGTAGCACTGCGCCACATTCCCGCTCGGCGGCCTCACGCCGACCACGTTCGGCCGCCACAGCTGCACGTAAAGATGACACCATCACACGCAGATGTTCGTTCTCTTCATCAGCGGGCTGACATTCTTCTAGGTCACCACTCCCCGGGTAAGACACCATGAAACTATCCTCGTACCTGCAACAGAAACACCAAACCATAGGCACAGAGACCACACCATGATGGATCCAAAGAACAAGAGACAACAACAAATTCCTGGTTATATATGACCCAGTAAATATTTTACTTTAAATCTAAAACTAAAGAAAGCCCCAAACTATTCAAAAGAAATGAGTAAAAGTGTCAATTGAATTATGGGTTGGGGTGGGGGTAAAGAAGCTGATAAAGAAGCTATAGACCTTAGTCAGGTTAGATGGCACACTGAATTTAACACAGATAAAAACAAAGCAGTGAGGAATAGACTTAAAGTCTTTACAAAGACCGAATAGGTCCTAGATCACGTCAATTTCAAAACTCACAACTTTCAAAACCATTTTATGGATTTTGTGACTACAGATTGTACAGTTGCCAAAAGATCTTTCCAAAATAAACTTTTAGTAAAGTAAAATGATGTTACCCTAACTAAGGTCTATTTCATTCTGCTCTTTTCTTTCTTTGAAATTACTGTTTGTCCATGGTGAAATATTGTTTCGTGTGTAATTTTCCCCTGTGCACAATTTTTTTAATGACACATGACTTCACTGTAGATGTAATAAATCGGGACGCACCTGGGAGCAGTGCAGAGTTCCTTGAGGCAGGGAAAAGAGTGCACAGTCTTTCTCCTTTCTTTCTTTTCTCTGCGAACCCTGAGCTCTTCCAAAGTGCGCAATTCCTCCACGCGAGCTGTTAGCGTGTCGACCTGCCCCTGCAGCATCTCCATAGTACTTGTCAATCTGTATGAATATGTTTGCATATGATCAATCAACCATAAACCATATCAGAAATTCAACATTCTCTGGTATTGTACCATTGGATTTTCAGATAATACAGAATTGTACCATCTACTTTTAAATAATGTAAATCCCTGATATAATTTCAGTAAAGAAAAACAAAAGGGAAAAGAAAAAAAAATAAAGACTGTAGTCTGGAGCTGCACTATCAAGTCACAACATCAATACAGTAATCCTGATTTGATGGAAGGCAAACAAGTGGAAACTAGTCAGATAATGAATGAATTCTCCTATAGCGAAGGCTTAACTCATGAATATTAATTGATTGAGGCTCCAGGAAGGTTACAATGCAAAATCAGCATGACCAAATTAATATTCATGAGCTGAGCCTTTGCCAGAGTAAATGCCTGTTCACACCAAGGGTGATAACTATAAGTTTCATCCCCAGTGTGTAGTATATTTCCCATGATTCTCTGATAAGGTATGGCTCACCTGTCAATCTTCTGCTGAGAAGCTTTGCTTTCCAGCACCAGTTTCTCATTGGTTATCTCCAGCTCTCGGGCAGTCACATCCAACTGCTCGTACACTTTAGCGTGCTGCTCGTTCATCTCGCGCAACATCTCCATCTGCTTGGTCAAGTACTAACAAAAAGAGATACATGATGAGTCTGATGATATCAAATTAAGCAACATTGTAAACAGTGCTATTAGTGAATTTGCCTTTTATTTGGTCATTAAGTTTTCTAAAGAGCATGTCAGATTTGTTTTGTGATTGTTCATTGTCTTATGAGAGTATGAGATGAGAGTATGAGATGTTTTAAAAGCACTTAGATTAATTAATTTAATGAATCTTGTCAGCCTGTTTCAGTGAATCGATGCTGATATTATGTAAACCTAAATAGAAACAGTTCATAAAACTTCCAAAAAGAATCTTTCTTATAATCACACAATGTTTTGATGATGAAATCTCATGGTTTTGGGTCAATGATCACAGCGACAATAAAAAAGGGACCTGTGTTCAAGCTATTACAAAATGGCATATTCTTGTGGAAAGCTTGATAATCTCTTGTGAAATGTGTTTTTGTGTTAAATATTACACTGAACTTTCTTCCACTTAGCTTAAGACCATAAACCCCTTACATTTCATTTTCTTCTGTGCTTGAATTCATACGAGTGCAGCCAAAGCATCACAGTCTCAGCATTACTGGTCTGAGATATCGAAATGTTGTGCAATCCATACAGAATGAGACCAGTCTCCAAATATATTGAAAAAACAGCAGCTCATTGTTCTCAGATATGTAACAGTCTTTGTTCAGTGGATCTGGCACACAGACAGGCGACGGGCGCCTCCCACCGCATGTGCTCTCATATACAAACACGCTTCATGTGCTCCATTAGCATCATGCTGATGTGTAACTGGCTCATCAGAAGACTTACACTGACAGGAAATTTGGATAAATGATTCTTCCCTGAAACAGGCAGGTCAGAGGTCAGGACACGGTTGTCCACCATTCAGAATGTAATGAGATGATGTTTTTAAATTCAATTCATTTCCTCGATTTAAACAGATTCTAGTTGCAATTGTATTTTCTAAGTAAATCGAATTCAAATAACTTCAGTAAGTTTTTTAATAATACATTTTTCAATATGAAAAGTAAACACAACATATGGGGTATTTCCATATATACACAGTATTACATTATATTCCATAAATTAACTTTCATTGTATAGACCATTGTGGAAAACGCCCAATTTTCTTTCCAATTTACTTAATATATTCTAACATTCCAAATTTACTTTTTCCAAAAATAAATTTGCCAATTTTATTTATTTTATGACATTTTTAGAAAACACAATGACTTTACATGTGCCATCACAATGCAATTATAATGAGATTTAGGCAATATTTCAATTAAACTTTACCCAATGTAAAAAAAATACTTCAAATCGACGTGATCAAATTGATGCGATTAAGCTCATAATCACAGTAATGTATGTGGTGTATGCCGAATTTAATCAGGCATGTAAACGTTTTAATCGCATCTATACCACTCTGACCGAAGTGCGTGACACGGATGATGTTGTCATGCGCAGATTGAGGTAAAGAAGGCATCACATTTTTGAATTTATGTTGGCAACGTTGCTTGACTATAATGCAGTATATTGATGGTCGAAAACATCAAAATGAAGACGCTTAAGGTGCATCACTGAAAAAATTCAATACATCCATAGAAATGTGTTTTGCATTTGATCTGACAGAAGTGGATTAAAACTGTGACCAGTAACACACCTACTGTATGTGAGTTTATCATTTGTGCTGGGCATTAGGGTTTGTGAATTAAAAATTCACAACTCTCAGTGCGATTAAAGGATTAGTTCACTTTCAAATCAAAACTACCCCAAGCTTTACTCACCCTCATGCTATCCTGGGTGTATATGATTTTCTTCTTTGTGATGAACACAATCTGAGAAATATTAATAAATATCCTGACACATCTGAGCTTTATAATGGCAGTGAACGGGACCAACGAGTCTGAGCTGAAAAAAATGCCTCCATCCACATCTATCCATCCATTATAAACGTACTTCACATGGCCTTGGGGGTTTAATAAAGGCCTTCTTAAGTGAAGTGATGCATGTGTGTAAAAAAATATCAATATTTAACAAGTTACGAAGTAAAATATCTAGCTTCCGCCAGACCACCTTCCGTATTCAACTTATGAAAAAACATAACTGCTGTTGCTTCAGTTACACTTTTTCCATAAGTTGAATAGGGCAAGGAAGTAGCGTAAGCTTTTTGAACTGCGAGAGTTTTACACTTTCTTCATAAGTAGAATATGAAAAGTGATCTGGTGGAAGCTCAATATTTTACTTCATAACTTGTTAAATATGAATATGGATTTTTTTTTTTTTTTTTTTTTTTACACAAATGCATCGCTTCACTTCAGTAAGCCTTCATTAACCCCCTGGAGCCGTGTGGAGTACGTTTATGATGGATGGCCATTATAAAGCTGGGATGCGTCAGGATATTTATTCATATTTCTCTGATTGTGTTCATCAGAATGAAGAAAGTCATATACATCTAGGATGGCTTGAGGGTGAGTAAAGCTTGAGCTAATTTTCATTTGAAAGTGAAAATAACGCACCTGTGAAACAGTGTTCACATCATCCAAATGAACCAAATACTGACATTTGAAGCTGGATTGATAAACCAAAAGTGCTAGTGTGAACGCACCCTTAATCTGGTTTACTGGCTAATAACGGTTTAACAGTATTGAACTTAGTTTAGAGAAACATGACTAATTAGTTGTGAAATATGTAGTATTGTCATAAACAAAAAAGCATAATCATGTGAACATCAGTTCTGGATCATGCATTCACAAGCACGTTTTGAGCAGATGTCCGGCTGGTCTGTACCTCGATTTCCTGCACCTGCTCTTCATTGTTGATGTACATCTGCTGCAGCGAGTCTTCCAGCTCCTTATTGCGCTCCAGGAGGGTTTTACCCAGCTCAGCTGCCAAGTGCAGATCTGAGACAAAACACAATACAATATCAGAGAATATATAAATAATGAAGTCTTGGTGAGCAGAAAACTCCAACATTTTGAACAGTAGTTTTCATCTGAACATGCATATTTTATGACAGGTAAAATAAAGATCAAGTAAATTCAGTCTGATGGGTTTGCTTTTTCCCCACACCAGTATATGATGTTCTGCTTACTGTATGTATCTGAATTGAAGCAAAAAAATCATTAATATTAGTGATTTTCAACCCATAAAAAACAGAATTACACTGATAATATAAAAAAAAAAAAAAAAAACACCTGACAAATTGAATGGTTATGCTGTACTTCAGTGGAACAAAGTCATTTTCTGACATTTACTACTTTAAAGAAGTCTGTAAATGAGGCAAGCATGATGCAAATGTGAGATTCCATGCATCTCTTTCATCTTTTCACTGAATAGTGCAGTTCTTTGAACATTCACAACATTGCATAGCCTCTCATACTGCTTGAATAAAACATTGTGTGTATAGATGGTTTACGCTGCTCTCTTTATATTTTCAAGCAGTCTCTATCTCATATAAGCAGAGTGTGTTTCTTTGCTGAAGCTGGAATTAGTGGCTTCAGTGTGTGAAAACCTGAGAAGGGAGAGAAATGAGGGCAGAGAAAATCCTGCGGTTTAATTCCGCCTAAAGGAGGTGGATTTTTTTTAATCCTTCGCGTTTTCTGTTGAACATGAGCCAAAGTGACGTCAGCCAAGATACGACTGAAGAAATCAAAGATGAAGAGAAAAGCGGCAGCACATGTAAATATGTCAGTACAGTCAAACAATTCTGCTGGTTTGGCTTTCTGTCACTTTTTATTGAAAACAGTAGAAAGATAAGAATAGGATAGAGAATAAGAAATGACACAAGCTGGATTTACAACTACATTTAAAGAACCTACTTAAAGGGATAGTTCACCCAAAAATGAAAATTTGATGTTTATCTGCTTACCCCCAGTGCATCCAAGATGTAGGTGACTTTTTTTCTTCAGTCGAACGCAAATGATGATTTTTAACTGCAACCGCTGCCGTCTGTCAGTCAAATAATAGCAGTAGATGGGAACTTCAACTATAACAGTAAATAAAACTTGCTTAGTAAAAAATAAAAATTAAAAACCTGCGGCTCGTGACGACACATTAATGTCCTAAGACACGAAACGATCGGTTTGTGCGAGAAATTATATAAAATTATATTTATTTAATTTTTACCTCTAATACACCACTATGTCCAACTTCGTTCAGCTTCCTGTTAGTGAGGTCAAAAAACGCGTTCTGAAGATGGAAGTGATGTCTCGCCCATAGACTTCAATGAGCGCGAGACATCACTTCCGCTGTCAGAGCGCGATCAGACCTCACTAGCCGGAAGCTGAACGAAGTTGGACATAGTGGTGTATTAGAGGTAAAACATTATATAAATACTGTTCGGTTTCTCGCACAAACCGATCGTTTCGTGTCTTAGGACATTAATGTGTCGTCACGAGCCGCAGGTTTAATTTGGATTTATCTATGGAAGTTTTTTCGACTTTTTATTATTACCTATTATTGTTCAAGTTCCCAATCACTGCTATTATTTGACTGACAGACGGCAGCGGTTGCAGTTAAAAATCATAATTTGCGTTCGACTGAAGAAAAAAAAAAAGTCATCTACATCTTGGATGCCCTGGGGGTAAGCAGATAAAAATCAAATTTTCATTTTTGGGTGAACTATCCCTTTAAAGGATTTGTTCACTTTCAAATGAAAATTACCCCAAGCTTTACTCGCCCTCAAGCCATCCTAGGTGTATATGACTTTCTTCCTTCTGATGAAAACAATATGAGAAATATTAATAAATATCCTGACACATCCGAGCTTTATAATGGCAGTGAACATGAGTATGAGCTGAAGAAAGTGCTTCCATCCACATCCATCCATCATAAACGTACTCCACAGGTTCCAGGGGGTTAATAAAGGCCTTCTGAAGCGAATCGATGCATTTGTGTACGAAAAAATTCCATATTTAACAAGTTTACTAAGTAAAATATCTAGCTTCTGCCAGACCACCTTACATATTCAAGTTATGAAGAAAGTGTGAACTGGTGTCACGTCAGTTACACTTTTTCCGTAAGTTGAATAGGGAAAGCGTAGGACGTAGCGTAAGCTTTTTGAACTGCAAGAGTTTTACACTTTTTTCGTAAGTTGAATACATAAGGCGGTCTGGCGGAAGCTAGATATTTTACTTCATAAATTGTTAAATATGTTTTGTTTTTTACACAAAAGCATCGCTTCACTTCAGAAGGCCTTTAGTAACCCCTTGGAGCTGTGTGAAGTACGTTTATGATGGATGGATGTGGATGGAAGCATTCATCAGCTCATACTCGTTGATCCCGCTCACTGCCATTATAAAGCTCGGATGCATCAGGATATTTATTAATATATCTCAGATTGTGTTCATCGGAACAAAGAAAGTCATATACACCTAGGATGGCTTGAGGGTGAGTAAAGCTTGGGCTAATTTTCATTTGAAAGTGAACTAATCATTTAAATAGGAAAAAGACCAGAATCTCCAATGAATGGTTTATTTATAGTTGCACGTTTAACTGGGATGATACTTATTTTAACATCAAATGACACACTTCACCTTTGAGAAACCTTGACAAACATCAGCAATGTTTCCATGCACCTATTTCTATGCAAACTGTTGGACAAAACATTAAAAAACAAAAAAACACTGGATGGAAATGTCAAGATGTGCATAAATTCTAAAACTGCACATAAAAAAACTTGTGCTATAAATTGACGCAGATATATGTTTTATCCGATAAGAAGACGCGTTTATAAACTATGATGGAAACACATTTACTGAATAAATCCCTTGACGATGCATGACAAAAAAAAGCTCAAGTGACTTTAGCTTACCAGTGGATGTGATTGGATATTTGAACTAACCAGCGGACCAATCGCATTGCAGATTTTCAAATGTTGGTTTGGTCGTTCTGAAAAGCCTGAGACAAAGTCAGTCATCAGAATGATTTGGTTTAATTCCCTCCCAGAAGTGTCTCACATGATTGTGCTCACAATCACCAGCATCCGAATGCAAGACATGACAGCGTTTCGTTGTGTTTCGTCTGCATGGGCTGAGACGCAAGTCATTTCTGATGATTAAATAAAGAGCCACGTGTTCTTCCCCGATTGCAGCAACTTCCATTTTTATTACAGATACTTTGCACCAGTTTCCCAGGAAGTGATGGATGAAAATGGTGCTTTTTTTGCAAATGTTTTAAGCGATATTCCAATTTTGCACACAAGTTAAATTCTGTACTTTAATGACTCATGGTGCTGTTTTTGGCTGTATTGAGGCTATTGTCCTTCTGATTCTTTATTATAGCAGATCTGTTTTTCTCTCCCATTCCTTGTTTTCCCCTACATAGCACTATCTCCATAGAGAGCTCAGTGTGATTTGACACTAAACCCCTTCTCCAGGGACAAACACAGTCCTCCACTCTCCTCAGATGGTGTTTTAATACCCAGCAGACTCAGGGAACATGCTAACAGAGACAGTGTCACACACAGGGAGGAAGTGTAATCGTGGGAGGTGCTGAAGTATTAAGAACAGAATCATTGACCTCCATTACACTGATATGAATGCAGAGATTCATCATGAGATGATACGGTGTCAGCGATAGCGCAAACATGCTATAGTGAGGAAGCACAGAGTACCACACACATAAATCATACAAGAGCGTCTGTGTGTAGCACACTGTGGAAACTGATCCCATGAGAGTTGAGAGAGAAACACAGATAACAATGTACAAAACACATACTGTAAGAGGGTATTAAAACTATTAATTTACATTTCATTTCTGATTCATTGCTCTAGTGACTTTCTGGATGCACCGATATATACTGCCTTTGGCTAAGAAGTCAAATGGTTATGTAAGAAAAAAATGAACCAATAAAAACAGATGACTGTTTTGTAGTGTTGTCAAAAGTACCGACTTCGGTACCTAGTCGGTACTGAAATTTTAAAAACGTGACGCTTTGAGCGCTGTTGTGCGGATGCGTAAACATCTCTGATTGGCCGTTGTTTTCACGGCTCATCGGATATGTCTGTGATAGGCTTCAATGGTCAACGCTGTAAAAACGTTGTAAATAGTCATCAATTAAACTCTTCGCTAAGCGCTTACACAGATACACACGGGAGCGTTTGAAAGCAGGCGTCTATCGCGGATCGGTCCACTGTTAGACGCCTGCTTTCAATCGCTCGCGCTCCCACTTTCAAAACGCTTTCAAATTCAAACACTTCCGTGTGCTTTCAAATGCTCCCACGCGTTGATCATTGTTGCCAATCACAGGCATATCCGATGAGCGCGTCAACACAATGGCCAATCAGAGATGTTTATGAATCCGCTCAACAGCGCTCAAAGCGTCACGTTTTTAAAATTTCAGTACCGATAGGTACCGAAGTCGGTACTTTTGACAACACTACTGTTTAGTGCTTTTGTAACTTGACAGAGAAAGAGCCGACTGTTTGAGTTACGGCCTTGATGAAACTTCCCTTAGCTAGCGCATCTTTTTGAAGTGACTAGAAGCCTTGTCACCTGACCTGAATACTGCACACTGATTCGCTAAAACTGACTTATCGGTTTCTGTACACAAACAATAAGGGCCCTTGTCGGTTTCTGCTGTAAAACGTGAACTCTCGATGCCTTGACAGTGGGCAATACTGGCTTTTCTGACAAAACGTATTTAGGGTTCAGAATGTGCTATATGTAGAGAATAAGACACGTCAGTTCATTTTTTTTTATCTCTTTTTTTTTTCCAAAGAAGGCGGAGCCTCAGAGCCACACCCACCTGTCATGGTCACGGACCAACAGTAGCTTCCAGAAATTTTGCTTTGGCAAGCTGTTTTGAACACTGGAAACAAACTCCGAACGAACTTCATTTTGGCCTGATTTTGTTCAAAATGGCGTTCTCGTTTCGATTTTGCTTCAAGTATCCACCTTATTTTTAACATAAGAGCAGTGCAGCCATTTGTAACTTGAATGTGTCTGGCTTCCGTATTCTCTTCCAGTTATTTTATCTGTACAAAAACAGCTTGATGTCGCAAACTGGTATTTCTTACCATATTATTTTAATGTATTATCATAATCATAAACACATTGGTTTTTGTAGCACAAATAATTTTACCATTTACTGCTGTTCATTATTCTTCTAGTTTACATATAGCGGCTAATAAATTGGAAGTCTCACACATTCACAGAAAATGTAAAAACAAGGTGTCGATCGGGGCCTTTAGTGACAATATTGGCTGATTATTCGTGCGTTTACGGTACAATGACGTAACTCACTGCTGAACTCCCATAGTATGATGCATCATTTGAGAAATGGAGTAGCTAGTCACTAGTCACTAGTATATATATATATATATATATAATACAACAATGGTTTTTGATATGGTTATAATTATTGTGCATCTCTACTACATTACTGTAATGGTAAAACTGCTCTTACAGCAGAGATGTGAATTCTTGGCACTCGTAACAACTGCAGAATCTGATATTCTGCACAGTAAGACATTTTTAGTAACAGCCTTGAAATAAGGTCAGTGGTGATCTCTGAGGACCCACATCCTAATTAAGGATTTTTCTTAATTAACTTTCCCATTGAGGATGCGCTTTTCCAAGCTAACATGGACATTACAGACACACGACACACCATGCCTCACTCGCCCGAGGCCATGAGGACATATATAGGCTTCATGTGTACTGAAGATTTCTGCACGTGTGCTTTCATATCAACACACGACATGACAGCAAATCAAGAACAAATGCAAAGCCCTTTACAACTACTGTTCAAGCTGAATCATTACATCATCTACCAGCAGGAAAGAGATTTACTACCCACTTTATCATGAGTAGTGCTTGCTACCAAAATACTGAAGTTATAATCCAGACCAAAAAAAAAAGTGGAATTTACTGTATAACACAGAATGTCATTACATTTGGCAAAATATGGAAAGATCAATCAAAAGTAGGGTTGTACATGTAACGAAATCGTGATTATGGACTAGTGTAAAGTGAAAAAAGACTGCTATTGAAATATGAAGTCTGCATGTGCACTGCGTGTCTGTGTGTGAATGAATAGCACATTCAAACACGCTCTCTGTGTTATCAACATCTGCTGTCTCTCTATATAAGACATGAACTTCATCTCCAGAGCTGCTCTGAGAGTCATTTCATCAGCATTTCAACATTTCATTTATGATGAAACTATTATCAGAAACTCAAAGGTCGTCATGACAACTCGCCAAATTAAAAGTTTGGTTTAGAGTTATCAAAAACAGCTGAAATTTTAAAAATGTAACAATACCAGACTTTCTGAGGTACTGGTAGTACCGGGTACCAAGTCAATCTAGCATTCGCTGATAGGCAGCTGCTTTCAAAGGCTCCCATGTGTATCCGTGCAAGCGCTCAGTGAAGAGCATCAAAGGTTTCTATTTACAATGTGTTTATGCAGAGTTAAGCTTTGTAGCCAATCATAGATGTATTCACTGAGAGCACTGGCCAATAAGAGGCATTTAAGTCAGAATCCGCTCAATAGTGTGCAGCAGTGTTTATGTATTTTCATAGACTAACCCGGAAGTTATCATCACCCTGGTTCCCTCGATAAAAACCCAATAGGATTTTTCCGTTGGCTTCCGTTGGTTATTGCAGAAATAAAGGTCTGTGACCAACAAAAGCAGTGATTCTTACTAGTTTTGTTCATCGTGATACTCCTCACAAACAACTTTTATGAATTTTGAAGCGTAAATACAATCGGCAGAAGTCAAAAGCTATATGGACTACTTATATCATTTGGTTATTTGGTGTCCTTTTGGAGTTTCCACGTGTACTTTTTTGGAAAGACACCTAAATTTACCTTGAAAATGCTTGCAGAAAACACAGTTTTGTGAAAATCAATCCTTCAATCTGATGGTGTACTATAGTAATCAATGACAAAATAAACAAGTTAAAACAAGATAAATGATGCATGCTTAATTTCACAATAAGTATGCGATTAATTGCACCCTTTTTGTGTGATTAATTGCAATTTTTTAAAAATATATATATATATCTATTGACAGCCCTAGTCAAAGTGCGTCAAGTCTTGGACAGCAAGTGACATTTAATCTGTTATCTGTAATGTATTTCTTTGATTTTCATTTTATTACCAACTATTCAGTTGATCTTTTTAATCCAATGCTAACTTAATGTAACAATATTTGAAGGCTACATGCTTTAATGTGTTATGTAATAGCATTAACTAATTTCATTTATTTCATATTTTTTATTTTCAAACAGTAAAATAAAATAGCTTTTGCTATGGTACCGAAATTGCTACAGAGAACTATGAAATTTTACTGATATTGGTACCGACTACTGAAATTTTGGTACCATGACAACCCTAGTTCTGTTTAATTTGAATAAATTATGACAGAAATATATTGCATTTGTTCAACAGAATGTACTTCTGAAAAGTAATAATATTAAGGGATGCACGGATGTATTGCCCAATCAAACAGTCACTTCAAAAACAGCATTAACCAGGCATCCTGTCAATCAAAAGGGGGTGAAGATATGCATTTGAACTCAAGCTGTGTGTGAAGAAACTGTCTCTGATCTCTGAAAGATAAAGTGGAGGTTTAGTTTCTTTAGTCCAAGTACAATTTTATACAGATATAGAATTCAGCAATTCAGTTGTCTGCCGTGTCTTAATAGTGTTTAAAATTAAAGTATTACTTAAAGTATTAAAACACAAACCAGAAAAATAAAACAGACATATAATTTCTGAAAAAAGGTCAAACATTTCCTATGGCACTATTATTGTTCAAATTTGATTAAAATATTAAAACAGTTAAAGTTTCATTAATTCAATTGATCATACATCTCTTTTGATTATTAAAGTATATTTGCAGCACAAATGTGCAGGATGAGTCAAGTTTAATGGTTGGTTTGTTCAAATCCCTTAAGAATGAGTAATAACAGTGTTTGCCTTAGCAAACATCACTGTTTAAGTAACCAGCTCAGCACATATAATTATGTATTATGTAACCAAATGTAAGTCAATAATAGACTAAAACACCACACAATGCATGATAAAATGAAAATTTGCTACGATAAAGCTCCATAAAAGCTGATTATCTCCATGTACTGTGTGCTTAGTGCTCTTTGCATCTGAAGTGTCTCTTGGCTAAGTGATGTCATCTTTAGCCCTCATTCTGCCCAGCTGTATCGTCCCCTTCAAAAGAGACAGTGGTGTCTGGAGTCCTAATCAGATCATCCCAGCCTTAATGCCACCCAGTCAAATACTGAATTCTGCTGACCACATGATCTCTCTTTCGTCCACTGCTGCGGCAGAGTGAATCCGCTCTAAAGTCGTGTGCTGTTGGGTCAGCCGGGGAAAATCACTCTTTAGGGTGAAGTGATATCAAACTGTGGCCCTGAAACCACAACCTCATTCAAGCTCAGTAAATCCACTTCAAAACCAATGTGTCACCATGTTATTTATCAAAACGTCACTAACTGAGGAAGGGTGATATTTCACTCTTTTCAGATCTGAGCGGGCACTTCCCAAAATGCCATTTCCTCTCGTGATGGATTGCTTTGAGATCCTGAAACTGATCAATATGGAGTCTCTGCAAGAGATTGCGTGTTAGGCCTCCATTACGCCATTAGCACAAAGTGCATGAATATTACTTAGCTAATTTGATTGTGAAAAAATATGTCTCTAAACATGGTATCATTAGAGGTCTTCCTATGGGGGTGCATTTCTGAAGCATATCTTACATGCAAAACAAGCTTATTGCGATAATAGTGCAATTGAGCCAGTGCAGTTGATAAGAAGACATCCAGTTAGAGCTGGATGCGATCATGTAGATAAATTGAGAATCTTTTTTTTCCCCAAAATTCAATTGTGAACCAACAGCTAAACAAAGTAAGTCATTTATTAGAGGTTCTGACAAAATATGAATTTAAAATTGTTTAATTCGATTTTTTTTTTTAATCGGCTTGAGTGACTGATTCAATGACTCACTCGTAAAGATTTGTTTCATTACTGGATGAATCAGTGTTTTAAATGAATCTCTTGAATTAATGATTCAATGACAAATAAATTTTTTAATAAAATGTTGCCACCTACTGGCGTAATGATACAATCGATACAGTCATGATTTGAAGCTCCAAGTTACTTTCAAAAGTTTATTTACTCCATTTTATCACTTCTGTAGACATCAGTGTTTATATCCGGACTATAAACATTTATCTCAGCACTTCTGTGACATTTTGAATTATTGTAAGACAGAAATAATGAGGCAGTGTGGGTTGAAAAGACTGTGAAGCTGTTTAGCAGCTGATAACTGCTTTCTCTGGGTCAGCGGCAGCGCAAACGCAGATTTGAATTTTCCGGTGTGATTGTCAAATGTTTAATAGACACAGGCAATCGTGATAGTTTAGGAATAAGATTGCGTGGGTGTTTGTATCGAGATCTTTTAATGATTAATCGTGCAGCTCTACGTTCATTAAGACCTGATTAGACTGATTAAAATAAATATAGAAATTCAGCATTATTCTAAGCTAAAAATGTATTTATTAACTCTTTCTCCACCATTTAAGAGTCCTTCCGGAAAATACAAGTTTTCAATGTTGGTGCTGTTACGCATCTTCTGAAATAGTATTAATTTCCAGATCGTGATCACCAAACATGCAACAACGCATAAATCAAAGCTGCCAAATGTTACCAAATTAAATTACAAACCCACAAAGAGGTATAATATGACTGTGGTGGTGGAAAAATCCACACAGCAGCATAAAATCTTTGCTGGAATCAAAGCTGGAAATGATGAAAAGACAAAGATGTCAGTTTTTTTTTCCATTACTTTGAGAGAGGAATAACTTGACACTTGTTCCCAACGAATCGCCTCTGCAGTCATCCTCAGCCAAAGGATCATTGTTCCTGATTCCATTTCAAACCAAATTCCTCAAATAGTCAGAATTCTCCATTTGTCTTCCTTCCCACCGCACAACTAGGTGCCTCAGATCTAATTTAAGCATTGAGTTACTGGCTCATCAGTTCTAGAGTACAGCATAACAAAGTGTCCTGAAATTCATAAAGATCGGTCACAGGCTGTTCTACAGCTCAGCATTTTATGGTGATTCAATCCAGAGGGCAGGGAGAGGGCAATGACATCATCCTAAACTAAGAGAGACAGGAAGAGAGAGGTGCATTTGTGCCGTCCATCCAGCCGGCTCTCACTCAAACACGGCGTGATGATATTGAAATACCTGGACTTTGGCAAAAAAAAAATCAGATGATCTGAGTGGAAAACTCAGACTGGAAAAAAATCCAATCTGACATATGAAACAGCTGTTGCATCGTTCAGTCCAGAAATCAAATGGCTTCCATTTGACCAAGTCGAGTTCCCATTACTTTTCCAGTTGTTCCTGTTGACTGGATAAACAGCTTCAGAAATAATTTTACTGAGAACTCATAGAACAAGTATATTTTCGACTAGCTAAAAAAATCATTAAAATCACATTTATACATACTTTTATCCAAGGCGACTTATAAATAAGGAATACAACAAGCGACTTATAAATACAATGCACTACTTATCCAAATCTGTTGGTTGATTGTGAAGGCTTAAAAAAGCAAATATCATCCGATTTATCTGTCTGTCTGATGCATGTCTACTTACTACAATGAAAATAAGGCATTAATGCATTGACTCTGCAGACACGGTTTGTGATGAGGAGATTAAACCAGACTAAGCTAATGTTGAGCATCTGGACTGACACAGATCCAGAGTCCACATCCAGAGGAAGACGTCATCCATTTACAGTGATCACAGATGGTCAGATGGTCTCTAACCTTCAACCTCAACCCTTATTTCTGAATGTATTTCCAAATATGACACGTTTGAGACAGAGGAAACCATTGTTTATACACACAATAAGCACTTTCTTTGTCTATGGTTTGACAATCGACCACACACACACACACACACACACACACACACCAGCCTTTGTTGTCAAACTGATGCGGTTTGTGGTGTTTCTCACCTTGCTCCAGGTCTCTCTGGTCGTACCACGGCTCATCCTCTTCCGTCACAAACTCGTCCATTCTGCCGGCTCGGAGCATCAGTCTGTCGCGGTTAACGGAAACTCAAAGATGCGGCGATCTATCAAAGCGATAAAAAATACATGAGGTTGCAATATTTGACTTGTCAAGGCGTTCATGCAGTACACTTAAAAAATTGCGTAAAACACACACTTTCCTAGGTGTCCAGATTGAAAAAAGCGTCAAAACACACTTTAACCAGCTATTTTTACGCTAAATAAACGTGTTTTCGAGCAGCATCCGCGGCGGAGCGATCCGCTCAACGCAGCGACAACGCAACAATGACAGCGCGCGCTACTTACTGCAAACACACGCTCCGTTTGCCTGAAATGTTTCCGGCATGCCAGGAGAAATGTCCTACCAAATAAAAGAAATGTCACGCTGCTGCCATTTAGTTCTGTCACATCCAAGCCCTCCCACTGCCGTGCTAAGCGCAGATATCTCTCATCATCCGAGTCCCAACAACATCCCGTTGGTTTCGCCCGAGAGATGAGATGAAGTACCCGAAATCCTACTATTGGGAAGGTCTGGCTCTTAATATTCATAAGCCAAGCCTTCGCCATTGGACGGCTACAGAGCCACGTCAACAGTCGCTATTAATATTCACAAAACAGGCGCCAGCCATTGGAAGAGAATCTAATGAGGAAAATAATTTATGCCAGTTGCATAAACTACTCATAGTACCCATCTTAAAGGGTTGGTTCACCCCAAAACAATGACAATTCTGTTATTTATTACTCACCCTCATGTCGTTCTAAACTCGTAAGACCTTCGTTCATCTTCAGAACACAAATTAAGATATTTTTGATAAAATGAGAGCTTTCTGTTCCTCCATTGACAGTCTAGGCCACTGCCACTTTCAAGCCACAGAAAAGTAAAGACATAAAGTAATCCATGCGACCCCAGTGGTTTAACCTCAAATTTATTAAGGGACGCAAGTGCTTTGTTTGCGTTTAAAAAATATATATACATATATATATATGTTTACAAAATATGAATCTGTAACGTGCGTTCACACTCTCACATCAACACAAGACATCATGGTGCTCTTGTGAACGAGTTTTGGAGATTAATATTTTATAAATAAAGTGGTAAATTGTTATTTTATGCAAACAAAGCAATAAAATTGAGTCACATGGATTACTTTAATGAAGCTTTCTGGAGCTTGAAAGTGGTAGTTGCGTAGTTGTCAATGGAGGGACAGAAAGCACTCTGATTTCATTAAAAATACATGTGTTCTGAAGATGAAAAAGTTTTACAGGTTTGAAATGACATGAGGGTGAGTAAATGATGACAATTTTCATTTTTGGGTGAACTAACCTTTTAAAAGTTAAACATTTAATTTATTTCTTAAAGACTGGTCTTAACGTTTTAAAGTCAGTAACAAAAAGATAGATTGGTCTAATTTGAAATGAAAACATAAGACGGATTAGCTCTTGGTAAAAAAATCCTTGCCACTAAAAACTGACACGTCACCACAGTTTATTAATATTCATGACTCAACTTACCTTTGTCATAGTAGGAATCGTAAATTCTCCTCTTCCATAGAGAAGAACTGCTAAACACAATAATTCGTTTGTCCGGGAATCCGAGGGCTGTTTTTACTCTGAAGAGGGATAATTAGGGGGTCTCCATTCAGCAGTGACTGTGGGCTCAGTGGAGCGTTAAACTCACTTATTTCGAGCAGGTTTCCCGCAGAGAGGAAAACAATGGCATGTTTAAGGTGTAATTTTAGAAGTGCCTAATAATAGCATGAAGCCAGATTTAATGAAAAGGGGACTTAATTCCTATTTGCAGTAATAAAACTGAAGACAAATGCAAAATAAGAGATGTAGGCGACCCATAATGCAGCATATCTGAGAAATGTAGTAGCCAGAGGAGAACATTAGGGTTCCTAACTCCCAGTAAAAATCCCATTCATTTTCTCATTAAGTAATTGATTTTCAATAACATACACACTTCAAGACAGACCTCAGGGGGTTAAGCGATGATATATCAATCTCTAGACGTCCCAGTGAAGAACTACACCATAATCCTGAAGAGATATCCACCAGTCAGAGATCTCATTTACTATAGTGTGCATTAGTGCCTGCCCACTTTCTCAAAGCCGTCAATTCCATATTTTTTTCCTTTAATTTTTCCCATAGAGATTTTTTCTGATTCTTCGTTAGTTTTATAAGCCATAAACCAAACCAACCAGCTACGATGTGAATCACATTACAAACTGATTTGAAGCAAACACTTATTTGAAAATGGAACAAAAAGACTTTGTCCTTGTTCAAAAAGATACAAGACTGTGTACTTAACTTACACAGTACACAGTAACTTGATGACGCCAAGTTTGAGCATGGAATCTTGGGATATGTGGTCTCCATCTCAACGGACGGTGCAAAAGAATGGGGATTGGACTCGGGAAGAAATCATGTTCATGGATGCGATTATTAACGTTACTGTAGTATGAAGCAGAGCAGGAGCGAGTGTTGTGGGAGCTGAATGAGGAACTGGAGCGATTGAGCAACACACACCTCACGAACAGCTGAACTTTTATTATGACACAGTCGCCGGCGCCTCTTCCGCTTTTCCGGTCATGAGTATGAGGTAACACAGCTCTGTTTAATATTAGATACATTTGAGAGTGTTGAAAATGATGTTATAAAGTTACTCTGTGCGTTCGCTCGGCGGCTGCTGTGAGACACTTGTTTGAGACACACTGCAGTAAGCTATTTTAGAATATCATATTAAATACTGGATGGCTTGTGTTGATAAATGGCATGCAATTCATTTTAAAACGTATTTATGATGGAGAAAATTCTGTATTACTGTAAATAAAAATAAAGCTGCATTTGATTATGCTGTTAGCTACTTGACAAAATAGTGTTTTTCTCTGAGGCATGGTAAAGCATTAAAAATTAAATTTAAACAATAAGACTAAACGTGTTGAGCTATATAACAACAATTCATTTTCTGTCTATAAATATATCAAAACAGTTGTTCCCTTGTCTATTAAAACATGTAAATAATAAAACATCTTTGTTGTTTCCATGGTTTCTACAAAATAAAACCGGAAACCGAGGTTAACACTGGTATGACGCAATTCACAGGTGACTCTCTCACACGTCCCGGAGCCTTGGTTAAAATTGCAATTTTCTCACGCTTTACAAATAGTTGGAAACATTTGGGATGTTGTAAGTACTCAAGTGAACAAAATATATAACACTGGCCTAGTGCTTTTTGGATATTTTACTGCAAAATTCTTACATATTGCACCCTTAATGAGGGAAAGAAGAACTACAATCTTATGATGCATTGCACATAACAATCGAATTAAGAGCGATGAAAAAATAAACTATTTATTTAATGTTGCTGATTATATCAATAAAAACAATATATTCTAAGTTTATTGCAAACTGTGCATTTATAATCAAACATTTAAGTATTTTGACAGCATGGGAGCACTTTCGAAGCTCGATCTGGTACGATTTGCTTGCCGCAACTCAGATTGGAATTTTCTGTACAGCATCATGGGTAATGGAGTTTTTCACCATTATTTCAGCTGTTAAACACAATTATTTTAAAAGTAAGTTGAAATAATGGGAACAGATGGCTTCAACAAAAGCATAAACCACTGACTGGCAACCATGGAGCCAGGCTGTCTTTAAAGGTTTATAAGTTAGCATTAAAAATCAATTCCCCACAGAGAAATTTTGATTATGTAATTCGCAATGCTAATGAGCAGTTCATGCACTCATAAAAGATGTTGAAACAATAGTTGTGTCCCAAATGACATAACTGTACACTATGCACTTACAAATGTGCAAATTCAGACACACTTCTTGTAATTCATCTGGGAGCTGGTTGGTTCAGGTTATGGCCTTAAAAAAAATAGAATCTTTCAAAATTAACTAATTTTAAATATATATATCCGCAACCGAGGCTGCTGAAAAACTGGTTACTGTTCTATTGAAGACAAACAAACTTCCCAATTATGCCATAAATTATTCAGCATGAAGTACTGCTCCATTTTCCATTTGTGCACTTTTGTCCTTTAATGTAGTTTTCAATACAGTTCAAGTGCATTATAAGCAGCTAATGCTACATAACAGTTATTGCGGTCCATTGCTTGTTCAGACTTCAAACATAAAACAGTTCATAATAATGTGCAATGTATGCTTAGGCCCTCAAGATACACCTGAGATATACAGCAGCATGTTGTTAAACATATGGCATCTCTGACATGAAAGGGATTGGTGGAGCTCCAGAGGTTTGGATGAAGGGACATAAAGACGGAGATCGCTATCTGCCCTCGACTTTCAAGTGTTTCCAGTCTGCCTCGCTCTCACAGCGCTGAATCTTGCTGAAGAAGCCCTTGATGAGGCTCTTTGCTTCCATCTTCACTGTGGGAGGAAATGAGAAATCATAAAACGCTAATTCAGCACTTGAAAAATGTATGATGTAGTTAGATTTTTATGAGGTTAAGGATAGTCTCACCTTGGCCTCGTTTTACAGTTTTTCCTTCAGTAAGAAGATGAGAGAGGAAACGGGCAAAGGATTTGAACAAATCCTGGGGGGAAAAGGTTTAAAAATTAAACTCATTCTAATAAAAGGTACATTCCTCTGTCTTTTTACATACTTTACATCTGAATGTAAATGATCACCTTCGTTGCAAATTTGCCCTTTTTGTAGAATGGATCCAGACATCGGACCACAATATCAGCAGCCTCCTTAAGTGTCACAGGCTTTGGTGTAATCTCAGACTCATTTCCATTCATTGTGTCAAACTTCGTCTCCTGGACCACAGGGTCAAAGGTCACCCTCTTGTTGTCCTTTATCACACAGCTGCGTTTCGCAGGAGGAGATGCCGCTCTGTCCTCATGTGACTGAGGAAAAGAAATAGATTAAAAAAATATGACTACTGACATGTCAATCAGCTCTTAATTAAGTGATAAAGGGATCATGCACTTTTTTCCCTAAGGTCAATGTTTCTCATGATATGACTCCTTTGATAAAGAATAAATTGTGATGTTACTTGTTTTGGTGGTTTTTGTTGTCCATCAGACTTCTCTCTGTTTAGACAAAAAGAAACAACGGTTCAGAACACATTCAAGTCATTTCCTCCATGATGAATTAGGATGTGTTCACACTTGTAGTTCGGTTCTCTTGGTTCATTTGATCCGGACCAAAAAAGAAAATTATACATTTTAGTCCTGGTTCACTTAGCGTTCACATTGTCATTTTTAACACCAAACCTAAAGATACAAAACAAAAAATGACTTTTATGAAGTATATTTGGTGACAGAACTCCAAAAGCAGTGCTGTGTGTTGGCCTAAATGCGATTATTTTAAGTGTGTAAATACAGTATGGTGGTTTTTTACCAGCTGAGAACTTGTGAAGGGCTGATATGTGTGAAGGAGTCAAAACAGTGGCAGGAATCCCTCCACCACAAACTAAGATCTGCTGCAAGAAGCCTGCAAGAACTGAACTGTAACAGGCAACATCGCAACTATAGCTATGGTTCCATCCATCTATTTTCATGCTCATTCTGGGGTATCGCTAGGGATGCCATGAAATGTCGACTGAAAATGGCATTTTTGTTTTTTGGCTGAAAGAGAAAAAAAAGTCTGAAAATATAAGTCCAAAATATGCCATCCTGCCCCTCAGTGTTAAAAAATAATAATAAAAAAAAAAAATGGATGGAAACACCAAAATGCGCATAAATTCTAAAAATGGCCATAAAAACCGTATGCGCTTAATTGAGTCAGATTTTTTTTTTTTTTTTATCCAATAAGAAGCGTGTGCATAAACCACAATGAAAAAAACATTTGCTGAATAAATTCCTCAATGTGCATCAAAAAAGTCATGTGACTTTGTGATGGGACAGCATAACTTGACCGATCTCGTTGCACAGTATGTAAAATAGCCTCCCAGAACCGTAGATCACGGACAAGCCACGCAATATCGCGCTCATATCGCAGATGAATCACCTTCGATAATGAACGCAATATTGCGCGGCTTGTCAGTGATCTACGGCTCTGTCTATTAAATGCCGCTCCATTTGAAAGCAGGTGATGGCGATTTAGCGGCAATCAGGGAACCGTCTTTACTGACGAAATGCGCGTGACAATCACATGCGATATATCGCCCAGCTCTAATCTTTTTACATCACGTCATTGGTCCGTGTTGCGATCATATTTCAGTTGAACCTCACCAGAGTTCGTTTGGAAACAGAAAATGTGTGTCTCGGTCTGCTTGCGCACCAGGGTTGAGATGGTAGCTAACAGAGCTATCGCACCATGGTTTGTTTTAATCGAACCAAACCTGCCAAGTGTGAACACAGCCTAAATACACCCTAAACTGCTCTGAGAGAGTGTCTTCTCCCATCATACCGCTGAAGCTCTGTGAGCTCCATGGCCGTCTCATCTCGGCTGGGCGTCTCTTCTGCAGAGGGACTCACATACACAGTAGAGTCATTCTCTGAAATGCTTTCTACATCCATGGAGGTGCTATTCATCGTTTGGAAGTCATTCAGATTTGGTGAAGGCGAGTGATGCCGAGAGCTTTCCTCCTCAGGCTCTGATATAACACTTCCTCCTTTCACCTGAGTGGCATCTACTTGTTTTTTTCCGAAATACTGTGATATGCAGCGCATGTCTTTGGCTGATTCTGCTAGTTTCTGCTGCTTCTTAGTGAGTTTTTTACTTGGGCTGCTCAGGGAGGAAGTGGAGCTGGTATTGGCTTTGATGGGGGATGAGCTGGCGGGAACTGTTTTACTGCTTTTCATCTTCTGAGTTTTTCCTGTTTCCTCCTCCTCTTCCTCACAGACAGGGTCTCCGGGTGTTTTGTACGTGGTGAGAGTCTCCTTCTTAGAGTTCAAAAGATCTCCAGCTGTCTGAAACAGGCTGGACGATCCACGAAATCCAGCGCCTACACGCTTCCTCTTCAGCTAGAATGTGAAGGACAAGACGATGACTATTTCATCATGTTTCATCATGTTTCTGCTTTTATTGTGGATAAACTTTTTCTGTTTTTACTTTTTATGGTCCAACTGAATCCCAGTGAACAAAAACAAAGTCCCGCCCAGCCATTATTTCAAACTGATATTGTAATACGGAAGATAAATGTGTTGTGAATGCAGAGATGGTTAGTTAAAGTGTTAACACTTTACAGTAAGTTGCCATTTTTTGAAATTAATGAATTCTTTAGTTAACATGAACTAACTTTTAGCACATTTATTAATCTTGTTAAATGTTAATTTCAACTATTAAAATCATAAGTTGACTAAGTTAACTAATGTTAACAAAGATTAATAAATACTATATCAAATGTAAAGTTAAAAGGTGCCCTAGAATGCTTTTTCACAAGATGTAATATAAGTCTAAGGTTTCCCCTGAATGCGTCTGAAGTTTCAACACAAAATACCCCATAGATTTTTTTAATTCATTTTTTTTAAATGTCTATTTTGGGGCATCATTAAATATGCGCTGATTTAGGCTGCTTCCCCTTTAAATCCTCGCACTCCCTGCCCCCAAGCTCGCGACTCTATAATGCATTGCATAAACAAAGTTCACACAGCTAATATAATCCTCAAAATGGATCTTTACAAAGTGTTCGTCATTCATGCTGCATGCATGCATCGATTCCTGTGAGTATAGTATTTATTTGGATGTTTATTTGATTCTGAATGAGTATGAGGCTGTGCTCTGTGGCTGAAGCTAACATTACACACTGTTGGAGAGATTTATAAAGAATGAAGTTGTGTTTATGAATTATACAGACTGCAAGTGTTTAATAATGAAAATAACGACAGCTCTTGTCTCTGTGAATACAGTAAGAAACGATGGTAACTTTAACCACATTTAACAGTACATTAGCAACATGCTAACGAAACATTTAGAAAGATAATTTACAAATAATACTAAAAATATCATGATATCATGGATCATGTCAGTTATTATTGCTCCATCTGCCATTTTTCGCTATTGTCCTTGCTTGCTTACCTAGTCTGATGATTCAGCTGTGCACAGATCCAGACATTAATACTGGCTGCCCTTGTCTAATGCTTTGAACATGAGCTGACATATGCAAATATTGGGGTCGTACATATTAATGATACCGACTGTTTACATAACAATCAGTGTTATGTTGAGATTCGCCTGTTCTTCGGAGGTCTTTTAAACAAATGAGATTTACATAAGAAGGAGGAAACAATGGAGTTTGAGACTCACTGTATGTCAACTATGAATATTTCAATTCTATGGCACCTTTAATCTTAGTCAATGCATCAACTAACATTAAATAATGGAACCTTATTGTAAAGTGTTACCCTTAAAGTTTTGTTAGTAAGTTAGTTTACTTTGTTAAACAAAAATAATCTCATAGTTTGAAGTTTAGGCCTGTTTTCAATTATCCTGTAATGCTGAATGGTTATAATAACTTTATAGTTTTAATCGATTTAATCAGTATCAGTGATACTGGCCTTCATTCTTAATACTTAGTAAAAAGATATCATTAAACAAATTGTTATGGTTATGTTCTGTAATGTTGTCTTTTCTTTTGAAATTCTATTCCATTTCCTTTAGTTCCTGTTTCACTGCTGTGTTTAGTTTCGGTTTCCCTGGTTTTATACATGCTAGTTTCCATGACAGAGTTCAAATTAAAGGAACACTCCACCTTTTTTGAAAATAGGCTCATTTTCCAACTCTCCTAGAGTTAAACAGTTGAGTTTTCGAATCCATTCAGCCGATCTCCGGTTCTGGCGGTACCACTTTTAGCATAGCTTAGCATAGTTCATTGAATCTGATTAGACCGTTAGCATATTGCTCAAAAATGACCAAAGAGTTTTGATATTTTTCCTATTTAATACTTGACTCTTCTGTAGTTACATCGTGTACTAAGACCAACAGAAAATGAAAAGTTGCGATTTTTTAGGCTGATATGGCTAGGAACTATACTCTCATTCAGGCATAATAATCAAGGAACTTTGCTGCCGTATCATGGCTGCAGCAGTGCAATGATATGAAAAACTCAACTGTTTAACTCTAGGGGAGTTGGAAAATTAGCCTATTTTCAAAAAAAGTGGAGTGTTCCTTTAAATCTTTTAATTACTACTGGAGCTGCCAGTTTGCAAAGTTTCAAATGATTATTAAACAGCAAGCACAAACTATACAAAAGCGGCAGCCATTGTAGCGCACTCAATGTCAGAATTCACTCACTCGTTTTCATTCACTCCTTTAAGTGGACTATATTAGTGGACAAATGTAGGGAATAGTGAATGAGGGTATAGGGGGCGATTTCAAACACAGCTCCTGCTTGGTTACGTCTTTTATCAGTTATCGTCATTGTTTAATGTGTGGATTGTTACTCCTGGTATTCTCTTGTGTATTTCTCTTTATGTATTAAAGACTTTAATGTTAGTATCTCTGTCAAGAGTGTTGGGATATCAATGCATGGTGACACAAATATTTAAAATATTGTTTCTACATTAATTTGGAGATTCCAAATGAATTTATCATTACAAGTTTTAAATGTTAGGTGCATGTAATTACAGAAATCTGTGTGTTAATTAGTACTTTTTTTTTTTTTTTTTTTTTTTCAATCAATTAACACACTTTTAAACATGCATTTGCATCTGTCTGTAAAGACAAACTTCAACTGGCTTACTGAGTAGACTTGAGAGGCTGAAGTGAAGCCGCCCAGATGTTCAGGTTGAGATGATGAAGAGCAGGTCGCCGACGCTTCAGTAGATTCACACTGTTTCTCCTCAGGAACACTTGCAGCTGCACTTTTCTTCATCTCTGACACCTAGACAGGGTTATATGTGAATTCCTATTGTAACATGTCACTACATTAAAGACAATTTGCATTAAATGAGATGAGTTTACGATGCAGTGAAGCACCATTAGCACTCACTCTCTTGAGGACCGCAGCCTTGTACAGGTTTGCAGATTTACTGGCCCTGAAGATCTCGTGCTCTATTTCTACAGCCTGATCAAGAGCCTCACAGCTACATGAAGAGAAAACAACAGTCAAGGAATATTACAGATGACACTAAATATATAACTTTTTTGAGTGACAAAAACCCACAACAACGGGGAAAAATGAATCGAGATGTGCTGCATCTCAGGAGGATACTGAAATACAAAGAGATCTAGCTTTAAAACATTAATGGTGCATTCATGACATCTGCATTACCTGTGTGAAAGCTCTGCTGCCGCCCTGTGGCTGCTCAGACACTCCTGCAGCAGAGACAGGCAGTGCTCTCTGCTCTGAAACACAAGCACAGAACATCAAACAGTTGAACATGTCAAGGTTTGAGACACCTTTAGGCCTGCAGTGCACATTTGTGCCAGTAGAGGGCAGCACTCCTAATCTCTCACTGTCATTTGCAGAACAAAGAACGCTGGGACCTCATGACGACAAAGCACAGATTTATCTCGACTGGATGGCACAGTGTCGCATATTGCTTTTTCTATGGATGATTAAATTCACTAATATTAAAAAATGTAGCAATAAAACGAGAGCACTACATGACTAATATTAGTGGTCGACCGATATAGATTTTTCAGTAACGGATGATTATACAGAACAGGTTGATGATACAGATGTTTTGTTTAGAGATGTCAGATGTGCACAAAAATACTGAACCACTGACATATATTTCCATCAACATAACTTATGGGTGCATACTTAAATCTATCTGTCTGTCTATCTGTGATTTCAAGTGAGTGTGAAACAGTTTTCAGGATGTGGTGTTTATACCTTCACTGTGAGTTTGGGGATCCTCTGACTGGCAGCATCCTTCAACACGCAGTCATCATCTGAGAAAACACCAACAATGTGATGCAAACTCTCAAATTCATTGAATAATACCCTTCCTCAAAATGTCCTGAGCATGAAAAATCACACATGTAACAACTCAGGGACTGACCTGGTGGAACAAACGTCTCTTTTGCCATATCTGAACCCTATAAACAAGCAAACAAGAGAAGTTGATGACATCATCATTGGGTTAGCATGCTCAAACCTCTTTATTTTTCTCACAATAACCATTGTTTCCACCCAAATATCAAAGTTACCATTACTGTAAAATCATAAAAATGACTAGATTTCTATAGAAATATGAGTGGTGATTGCCTGTGCAAAACTCACTGCATATTTAATATGACACAGAACTTGTTTCAAGATAGTAAATGATTTCATCTTCTCCAAAGGAGAAACAATGAAGATCATGCAGAACTCCCTTCAGTACAGTTGCAGATTGCTCAACTTTATGGGGGAGGCCTCCAACACACAGCTGGAAAACAGATGTGGAGGAGAGAGAGGAATGTTCTGGCACAGACTCAGACCGAGAGGGTGAAGCGATGGAAGACTGGAGTTAAGCTGTTTCTCATGTCACTGTATCACTGTACTTGTGTGTTTGTGTGCCATTAAATGTAAGCACATTTACACTAATTATCATTACTGTAGGGTAAAAAAAAATCCCATTCTGTAATGTGAAAAATACATCATTTAAAGGATAGATTTTATACATCATGTAAGTATTTTACTTCACTGCCATTTCTATTTCATTTATTCCTGAAGGATCATGTAATACAAAAGCCTGAAAATTATGCTTAAAATATTAAATATATTATTGTAATAATATTAACAATATATCTTTATACATAATATTAATATAATAGGAATATATGTATATGTATGTATATGTATATGTATATGTATATATATTTTATATATATATATATATATATATATATATATATATATATATATATATATATATATATATTATATGTATGTATATGTATATGTATATGTATATATGTATATGTATGTATATGTATATGTATATATGTATATGTATGTATATGTATATGTATATATGTATATGTATATATGTATATATATAACATTGCAATAATATTACTGTTTTTGATCAATGTTTTTTGAGCATGTTTTTCAAAAACATTAAAAGAACTAACCAACCCAAAACTTTAGAATGTTAGTGTATATCAATATTTAATGAGAATGTAATGAGAATTGCTACGGAGAATACTAGGAATTTCAAAAAACCTGAAAAATGGAAAATAAATAAATAAATAAATGGAATTATATGTATGTCTTAAGCATCTGTGACGCAATAAGATTCCAGTTACAAGCATTTTTTTGTCAACGCTGAAACCAAAACGACACAAACTATTACAGCCAATAGACTTTGTATTGTTTTTACTTCCATGACAATCTCTTCCAACTCGTTATTGTTTTTATTGTCAAACTTATATAATATTTAGTTATATAATATTCAATGTTTTTCAACTTCCACAATCATCCATGTGTGGTAATGACATTTTTCATGATGAAATGTGACCTAGAGAAGTTTTCACTTTTTTGAAATTCACTGATTCTCCTTTTGATAGTGTGTCTGCTGGCCATGTGTTCACCTTTCTCAGGTTCATCTGCTTCTTGAAGAGATTTCCGAACTCTTTCTTTCTCTTCTCAGAGTCATCTTCATCACTGCCCCATTCCTCATCATATCTGAACACACACATATACAGAAAAGCTCTCAGTCTCCACAGACTAACTGCCCTGACTCATACTGCTGCTTAAGTAACAGGTCAGCTAACCTCTCAAACCCGTAGCCCTTCCTGCCTCCGGCGTAGAGTTCAGGATCGAAGCCGAATGGTCCCCTGGGCCCTGAGCTCTGGGCTGGGCCAGTTCTGGTGCTGAGGGCGGCTGCTCTTGCCAGCTGAGCGCGGACCAGTTTGGGGTCACGGCAGTAGTCACACGCCCCAGCGCAGTTGGGCTTCTGATTGCCAAAAAACTGTGAGATGGTGGCATGTCTGCACCTAGAAATGGAGAATGATGAAACGATTAAAAGAACCAAATAATAACAAATATTAATAATAAATATATTATATATATATATATATATATACACACATACACACACACACACACACACACACACTAATTGTGAATTGAAAATGAAGGTGGCACTTATTGAACAGAAATATAGCGGTTACCCTGGTAAACCCTGTACAACACAGCTGAATTGGATAGTACTGTGTGCATCACAGAGTTTATTGAGAGACAGACAAACAGAAATACTAATAAACAATATTTTAGCACTGTTTCACTATGGTTGACGCACTGAGCAGGAATATTGGATTATGAAGTTGGGGGTGTTGCAGTTCCCAGGGTTTACCAGTCGCAACTCTGATTTGAGGGGACGTTTCAGACTTCCAGTTAAAAATTCCTACTGGGAACTAGGAATTTCACACTTCTGAGGACAAATAGAATGCACCATAATCAATCACTTGGCATAAATGTGCGGTATTCATTGACTGTGAACTGCTCTGAAAATATGAGCCTGTAGAACCACAACAGCGCCACGTTTTCACACAAGACTTTTCCGACACCATTTTAAATATTCAAGAATTTTTATGGCCTCAAAACTGAATTTAAAGTCGGCATGAAATCAAAACTGACCCTATTTACTTTGTTAGTGCATATTACTAGTCTTGTGGTGAACAATTAATCCATGCAAATTAATACACAGAAAAAAATTGTTTGTCTCAGTAATCTTTAATCAAAATCTGAAAAGTGACTTCCGGTCTGGAATAATGTTCCTTCTCTGATGATGTCAGTTTGTCGGCTTGGGTTGAAAATGCTTAAACCTCTCCCCTCCAACCGTTAGTCTGCTATGAGCGAGAGATTGAGAGGAGGAGCGCTAAAATAAAACCCTGCCCTCTATTCAATATTCTGTTTCACTTGGAAATACGTCACAACACTGGAGAAAAGACGTTTGCAACTTCCAGTTCTTGGGAACTTTAAGACTTTTTAAGGACCTGCAGAGACCCTGGTGAAACACAAAAGATGTTAAGATGCAGTTACATAAATAATTGCTCCGCAAAATTTCACTTGCGAAATCTGGTCATTTCAATAGTCAAATTTCTCCATGCAGATTTTGCTCGTATTGAAGTTGGTCATATGAATACGCTGCATTGACCAACAGAAAGTTTCTTGGTTTCCCCCCCCACCCCCTCATATTTCTTCATAAGGCCATGACACACCAAAAAGTACTACAGGCAACTGTCAACTATTCAACATGCTCACTCAGCCAAAAAGCCCCCAAAAGTGTCACAATGCAAAAACTGGGCTGGCTGATGACAGTCTGGTGTTGACTGACCAAGGGTTTGGTGTGTCAGAGCTTTTAGACAAAACATCCCTGCTGGTCACTGTATGATTTCATTGTATGGAAAACTGTCACCCTTTGTGTTCCATGTCAGAAAGAACGTCAGTCGGGTAAATGATAACTTTTGTTTGATATTTTTTGGTGGGCGAACTACCCTTTGAATGAAGAACAGAGGGTGTTTTCTGCAAGTATAACGGTACTGCAGACACACTACTCTAAAAAAGAGACGTGCACTTCTCACTTCTGGGTTTCAGGTTTCACAGTCTGAAATAGCTGGTAGAGGCACAGAGACAGCCCCCCCTCAAAAAAAAAAAACACACATTTACATGGTCTGTCACACAAAGACCCTCTGTGCCAACACTGAGTGTACGCTACAACTCATACTGACCACGATTTTCCCATTAGTGATTTCCTCTTAAGGCACGTACAGAGCAATGTTTTCCTCCTTTCTGAATATAGACACTAGATGTCTGAAGGCATATGCAACTTTTATGGTAAACCATTTTTTTGTTTTGTAAGTGTGTTGCTTTGAAACCTCACATTCACACTTATAAAGTGTGAAAGTTTCCTCAGCTGTCTGACAGAGAGAGCAAATAACCAACTGTAAATAAACTGAATCTGGATCATGTGGCCAAAATCCAATAAATTGTGTTTTTAAGGTGACGCTGTAACAGTGGAATTATACGAATAAGTACTGAGGAATAATAATTAACTACAAGTACTTAACATATAAGTAGGGTTAGGATTTAGTTTAGGTTTAGTTGCTTGTATATATGCATAATTTACAGGTATTACTACAGTAACTACATGTAAGATGTGTAACAGGGAAAGTATTTTTGCATTGTATCAGTATTTTCATGATGATAAGGCACATTACACCCAATTCAAATAAAATATATAAATCTAATAATATATCCAGGACATATTATTTTGGTTGTAAAGTATTTTGTCTCAAATTTATGCTGATTTAAATAATAATATTAATAAAAACAAATTAAAATACAATACAAATGACTATTACTGTAAACATTTGTATGGTCCTAAAACAGGCTTCATTGTCTTTTTAGTTTTGATTCTTGGGTGAGACACATGACATTGGAAAAAAACAAAAAACAAAAAAAAAACATATGGTGCTCTTTTATTTTATTTTTATTTTTTTTTTACTTTATCGGAATGGTACGAAACTTTTGGCACTTGCTATGTGAACACACACACATACACAAATCATGGACATGATTTGAAAAGGTTAAATGGTCCTGAAAGAAATAGCTCCACGCGGTCAAAAATGACTGTATTGGAAATGAATGGGAAGTGAATTTCATCTAGTGGAAAAGTTTGGTACTGCGCCAAAACAAAATCTTACTGAAAGCTCATTTTTTTGAGACATCAACCTCAAATTTGGAACACAACTTTTTTTAGTTTCATGGCTTTGATTTTCTTTCAGTTTAAGAGTAAAACATGATTTGGAAATTAGGGCTGCAAGATTTATCGCAATTTTATCGCACGCGATTTGGCAAAGGCTTCGATTATTTAATGCGCAGCTTGTCAGAGCTTTACGGCTCTGTGATCGGTAGTAAATGCTTCTCAAACTGAAAGCCAGAGGGCGCTCTTGCACAGAAACTCCAAATATGCCCTGCCGTAGAAGAAAATAACACATGCCTCATTCCAGGAAATCCCTTTGGGCATCATACTATCACTGTAGCTGAATAAACAGAAGATTGAAATGCTTTGATTAATTAAACATGACTAATAAACACACGACTGCCTTATTCTGTGTAAGAAGCCACATCATCTCACAGAAGGACGCTCAACTGTCGTTACGAAGTGAGTTTGGAGTAAAAACATGTTATTAAATGTTGTCTTTCGTTGGACAAGATGTTAATAAATGCTTCTCATGTCTAGAAACATGATTGATGCATGTTGCTTTTTCAAATGCACATTATAAGCGACTCAAACTCGCAGTGCTTTCAGATGGATTAGCATTTGGAGCCATACTTCATTGACAAGCTGCACATAATAAAAGCAATCGCAGCTTTGCGATTTCATAATCGCACTAAACCAAATTGTTTAAGCGCGATTTGAATGTTTTTTTTTTTTTCTAATCGTCCAATTAATCGTGCAGCTCTATTGGACAAAATATATATTTAAAAAAACTGAAAATAGTATTTTTGTTCATTTATCATAGCAATAATCTGCAAAGTATCATCTTTCAAAAGAGACCATACTGAAGTTTGTGCTCCAAAGCATTAAGATTCATGACGGAAATTTAATTTTCAGATCTATGCTCAAAAAGTGAATAAATGGATTATAACAACTGCATAAATATAATATAGTACTATAAAATCCATTAAAAACATAAAAAATATATTTAAAAATATTATCGAAGTAAAATATAATACATTCATTTAATTATTCATTAAATATACATATATATTTTGACCTCCACGCAAGGAGCACCAGAGGGTTAACATCATATTATATTGATGTGTGATATTGAAAAACAAATGTCCCAATTTGTTTTCCCAAATCCAGTGCACGCATACACACACACACACACACATTCTTCAGCAGTATTACTGCTGTAACACAAAACAGTCACTTTCTAAAGCACTTCAAGATTTTGTTTGACAAAAGGAAGAAGAAAAACTGTTTCCACGGTGATTTGAGGGGAGGAGAAAAGACGGGGCCACACAAAAAGGGGGTGGGGATGGACGTGGTAAACAGAGAGATCCAGACTGCCAGAACGCTACACAGCCCTGCCCAAAAGACTCGTTATACTGGAAAACTCAAACCCCGCAGGCCAAACACAGTATGAGTGCACAACTGAGAGAAACTTGTCAGCTCACAACAACTGTGTGACGGGACAGAGCGCTCTAACGGACAGCCAAAACTGGACACAGCTTCATATACGAGGAGAGCTACAGGGGAACTACAAACTGGAACAAAGGTGAGAGCAGAAAAAAGATCTGTGTTTGTTTGCAGTGTAGATGCACTTCAGTGACTCGGAACATGCTAATAAAGACAGCTGATCTCAGTTTTTGAGCAACTACAACTTCCAAAAACATGAGAGGGGAAACATGAATCTGCACAGCGTCCAGCAAAAGTATTTGGGGACACAAACTGCACGCTGAGTTGTATTAGATCAAATATAAAAGTGTGACATGATTTTAAAGACAGATAACATAAGTAAAGCTGGGATATATATCCAATATAACCAACAATTTTGCTATGAATATAAAATTTAGCAACATTGTGAATAATGTGATGATTTTAAGCACTTTTCATTTAGTCATTACATACACTTTCTGAAGAACTCAACTGTTTCTCAATCCGCCCTTGACTCACAAGTCATAGGAATAACAACTCATTCATTTCCAACAATTAAATGTGTCATAGTTAATAAAACCATCTATAGTTAATAAAAATTCAACTGTTTGTTGTTGGTTCATGTCAACTTTTGATTTTAATAATGTATTCTTGGAATTAACATTAAGTTTAATAGTGCTTTAGAAGTATTTCTCATTTTTAGATCATGTTAATGTAGTTAACTAATTTTAACAAATGGAGTCGTATTGTAAAGTTTTCAAAATATTGCTATTATTATAACTAGGTGCATATAAATAAAAATGATTCAATTTCATTCTTCATTGAGCAGTGTGGAGAACATGTCTTGATCTTACTGTATTTCTCTTCTTCAAATTCCAAGCCAAAATATTTCCTAAAATGATGATTGTTAGTTTATAACCCTCAAATTATTACACTTCATATATTGTCAAAACATAATGACAGTGCTGTTTTCTACGTATAGCTACTGATGTCCAACCCACCATCTCATAAAAAATGCAATGAGTACGGGATTTTGTATTTGTAAAACATAATAAAGCATGGTATACCGAATCAAGGCATGTTAAGATAGAAGAGGCTGCATGCATGTATAATATATCACCATAATCAAGCACAGTTAGAAAGGTAGCTTTCTTTTTGGTCTTAAAAGTAAAATTAGATTTATTTCTAAAATAACAGCCACGCTTCAGTTTGAGTTTCCTGATTAGATTAGCAATATGTAGAGTAAACAAAAGCTTATCATCAGTCCAAATGTACTTATAAAAAAGGTACTCTTTCAGCAACTTTACCATCAGATGTAAAAATACTAAAATTATCAAGTATTTGTGCCTGAGCTTTTGAAAAAACCATAAACTTTGTTTTCTGTGAATTTAAAACTAATTTTAAACTAACCAGGAGCATCTTCCAGTGACTGAAATGCAATCTGAAGCTCTTTCACCACCTTTGTTATAGATGGAGCAAGTGTATAAATAATAGTATCATAAGCATAAAAGTGTTTTTTTGCTCAAATGTCCTTACCCAAATCATTTATATAAATAGAAAACAAAATAGGTCCTAAAATGGAACCCTGGGGGACCCCTTTAGATATATCAAGAAAATCAGATTTGAGATCCTCCACATGAACACACTGATCTACCGATCTACCAAATAATTAACCCTTCACAAAGACCCGCTGTTGCTTTGTCCGACAAGCCATGGTGCTGTCACGCCACACGCAGTGCAAAATACATCGTGGAGCAAAGAGGACACTGAGAACGTCAACAGATAAGACAGAGCAGGTTACTTATTATATTAAACAAAGTCCCAGCTTTCAAACTGTGTAATTTAAGAAATTCAAACAATAAAAAACATTTTGTGGCTCTTTAATGTTTAGTGACAGATTCATGAACCGATCATCTCTTCCTACTAGTTCATTTATAGCATCAAATAAACGTGAATGAACATCAGAAGGAATGTTGTTTCAAATGCGGAAAGACGTCAGTACACACCATTTTTCAAGTTTAAGTCCACCGAGGTTAATCTTCTAACTCCTGACTGCTTTGTCGGACAAAATGGCGGATTTGGCGTTCTGATTGATTAGATCGCTTGTCAATCAAACTCCCTGCGAAGGGTCAATTCCGAAACCAGCACTGCTAAGTTTGTTTATCAGTAAATCGTGATTCACTGAATCAAACGCTTCAGACAGATCCTCAAATAAGGCTGCACAGTGTTGTATTTTATCCAGGGCACCAATAGTATCATTTAACACTACCGTAGCAGCGGTAATGGCACTATGGCCAGTTCTTAAACCAGATTGAACCATTATTATCAAATAAAAACTGTGAATTTACCTGAGATTCAAGATTCTTAGTCAAAATTGAAAGTTTGGAGATGTGACGATAGTTGTTCATGTCTGAGGGATCAGCACCTTTAAATAATGGGAGAACATAAGCAGCTTTCCAAATTTTAGGTAATGAGTTTGATACAAAACTTAAGATTAAATATATGAGTAACTGGTTCCGCAATAACATCAGCTTCCGCCTTCAAAAGATAAGGGTCTAAGTTATCTGGGCCCACAGATATCAATGCCTTTCAACGCTTTACAAATTTGATTTACTTTACTGTTAATTTGAAACAGGTTTAAAAGCAAAAATATCCTGATTACCAGTCGCCGATGTAATCCCAGAACATGGGACAGCTGTATTTGCATTTAAACTGTCAAATACAGACCCAGCATGTATAAATTGTTTATTTAACTTGCTAATCATTTTAACTTTATTATTTATTATAATTTGAAGGGTTATTTAAATTCTCTGTAACTGACTTTATCAATAAAACTCTGATTTAGACTCAATAATCATCCAAGTGCACTTATTCCTTAGTGTTTTAAATGTAGACCAATCGGCAGGATTGTTTGAAAATCTGGCTTGTGCCCATGATTTATTTCTTAAATGAATTAATTCTGAAAGACTATCTGAAAACCAAGGATTCTCCCTACCACTGATCTTGAACTTCTTAATGGGAACATGTTTATTAGAAATAAACTGAAAAACTGATTGAAAATATTCCCATGCCAGTTCAACATCCATAAAATATCTTTTGAAAACAAAACTGTGTTTTACCTTTGGAAGTTTTGTATCCCGGACACAAGCAACTACACAATGATACCTGATATCATTACAGAATATACCAGTTGAAGTAAATTTATGAGCAGCATTCATTATGATTAGATTCAGTAAACTAAATTTATGTTGCACTTTAGGATTTAGGCTTGTTGGTACATTAATAAGTTGCGTAAGGCTTAAGGAGGCACCCAATTCTTTAAGACAATCTTGAGGTCCCAGAGAGCCAGTCCCAATTCATATCACCCATAAGGATGAACTCAGAAGAGTCATTTAACTCATGTAAAACACCCGAAAAAGCTTTGAAAGCATCCTGTGTAGCAGATGGAGGTCTATAACAGCCAACCACAGTGATATTAGAGACTTTCGGGATATCCACTTTGATGGCCAAAACCTCAAACTGTTTAGCTCTAGTAATTGACAAAGTTACAGAGCTAACAAATTTAGATTTAACATAAATGGCCACCCCACCTCCTTTACCCATCCGATCATTTCTATAGACTTTATAGCCATCAATATAAATCAAATCATCAGTGATCGATTTCTTAAGCCAGGTTTCAGAAAGAACAATTATATCAGCATTTGACCCAAATCTTAAAGGAACACTCCACTTTTTTTTTGAAAATAGGCTCATTTTCCAACTCCCCTAGAGTTAAACAGTTGAGTTTTACCGTTTTCGAAGCCATTCAGCTGATCTCCGGTTCTGGCGGTACCACTTTTAGCATAGCTTAGCATAGTTCATTGAATCTGATTGGTCATTTTGAGCAAGATGCTAACGGTCTAAAGAGTTTTGATATTTTTTCCTATTTAAAACTTGACTCTTCTGTAGTTACATCGTGTACTAAGACCGATGGAAATTGAAAATTTGCTATTTTCTAGGCTGATACGGCTAGGAACTATATTCTCATTCTGGCGTAATAATCAAGGAACTTTGCTGTTGTACCATGGCTGCAGCAGTGCAATGATATTACAGGGAGCGTGCCTTGCAACCATGTCTTAGTACACAATGTAACTACAGAAGGTTCAAGTTTTAAATAGGAAAAATATTGAAACTCTTTGGTCATTTTTGAGCGAGATGCTAACGGTCTAATCAGATTCAATGAACTATGCTAAGCTATGCTAAAAGTTGTACCACCAGATCCGGAGATCGGCTGAACGGATTCGAAAACGGTAAAACTCAACTGTTTAACTCTAGGGGAGTTAGAAACTGAACCTATTTTCAAAAAAAGTGGAGTGTTCCTTTAATCATATCCAGTTTAGGAAGGAACCAAACTTCTAACATTTAAATGCATAAACCAAAGGCCTGTTCTACTTTCAAAATCTGAGGGAGTGGGTAAGCAATGCATAGATGTAATAGGCCCAGGATTTGGCTGAACATTTTCAGATAACATCAATAAGATTTGGAATATTGTTTACATGGTCGTCAAGGATACTCAGAGTGAATGCCATCATTTTCTGAAGTCTCCGTTTTGGTCCATTTATACTGAAACACTACCCCCGTGTTTTCCAACTAAAACATGGTCTGCGGCATTTTCGAAAGTCTCCGATTTCAAGGTTCGAAAACGCCGGCAGTGTAGGCGATAGACGTAACTGTAGAAAAACTAATGCTTTTTTAAACGAAAACGCACTAGTGTAAACGGGGCCTCAGTAACTCAACTTCACTAAAACTCATTCTCAAACTATATAGAATTAGAATCAGGTATAATTCTAGAAGGAATAGAATTAGAACACTAATAGAATAACAATAACAGTCCTGATGATTTTTAGTGATCAGATCAGATTTTTAGTGATTCAGTGTCAGATCAGGCATTCATACTAGATACATTTAAAATAACTTAACTAAGGAAAAAGTGCTGAAATGCGGGAATAAAGAGGAAATCAACAGTAAGAAATGATTCTTTCATCAGCAGAGTTAGTTTTATACAGTTATGGCACACCCACAGTGTCTCTCTTGTGGAAACACACCCACACCACAGCAGAAATTTAATGACTAGCTCAACCAGCAGGTTCTGTTTTTTGTTTTTGTTTTTTTCTACTTTTATCACATTCTTCAACAAAACCACACAGGAAATCTGCACTGCTGACTACTGCCATTTATTTGACTAATAACTGACAACACCAACAGGACAAATTATTCTAACAATTATAGTTTTCATATGCTTATAAGAGTTAGTTAAATCAGACAGTTGTCAGTACAGGGTTTTCATGATGCAAATCTATCAAGTAACAAAACATGAGTCCAACCTGTTCTTCCCATAGATCCCATAGGTCTTTTTGACTCCAAGACCCCCAAATGTCCACAGCAATAGTTGAACTTTTGTGCTAAATTATTTTAATCTAATGTATGGACACTCCTAGTTTCTGTAAAATAAAAAAAAAAGGAACCGGGGGCCATTTACACGACACTGTTTTCAACTAAAAACTGAAAACTTTTTATTCATTTTGGCCGTTCATTTGCACGACAACAGTGTTTTGGGGGCCTGAAAATGCAAATTTTTGAAAAAAGGATTCAAAATGCAAATTTTTGAAAATGATACTGTTATCATCTCCATGTAAACAAAACAATAAATGTGAATTTGTGTAAGGAGTGACGTCATGCGCATGTGTATTACTTGTCCAGTCTATAGAAGCGTAGCGTTTCTTTGCAAAGTGACGTCGCCATCTACTGGCCTGGCATGAATAATACAGCGATTTTAGTCGTTTTCATAGATCCGCGTGAATGGAAATCATTTTGACAACGTTGTCGTCTGTATGCGAAAAACGCAAAGGAAAGACCTTTTCAATTTTTGTATCATTGTCGACTAAATGTAGCCTAAAATAGTTATAATTACAAATAAAATAATAATTTCATGATTTCATGACAAGTTTTAATAGCTGAATGTTCGTCAGGGATGCCACTCTTTTTAACACATGATTTTGCATGCCTTTTCCATGACTGGAAGGATAAGGATATGGATTTTTAAAAATATTTTTATTCACAATCTGATCAAATATTTTAGAGCTTGGCATAATTAAAAAACATATATTCATTATAAAAGTGCCCATTTAAGATTAATTGAATCAAAGGGACTTTTCCAAGACCATCCTGGTTTTTGATGGAGAGGGGAATTAAAATGATTTCTTGATATTTACTTTTTAAACTTATTTTAAAGCTAGTTTTGTCTTATTTTAAGTCATTTTGAGGCCCGACACCCTGCCATATATCAAAGATGTACTATTCGATTTTTAGATCGTATAATCAATAATAATAATAATAATAATAATAAATTTAATTATATATTCAGTTTTCCTGTGTAAAAAGTCTGACTGTTGAATGTTAAACTGCACACTGTAATTAAAAAAATTAAATAAATCTAGCTGTATTTACAGAAAAAAACAACAACTGGCAGATCTAGAATTATTATGCAAAATATAAACAAATTTTACAGTTTAAATTTGTTGTTATTTAAAAAAAAAACAAGAAAAAGAAAACAACAACCGCACTTTTCAGCTAAATTAGCAAGTCCACACATTACGGCTTTGCACTTTAAATTATAAGGTAATTTGTCCTTTTATATTTACAAAAATGGTACATTTAACAATATTTTACTGTGAGATTATGACATTTAAGGTTAGATCTATTACAGTTTTTCCCCATATATAGTATAGGAAGTTACTGTTAACCAATTAATGGGTTTTTACCATCACATTTTTAGCCTTTTACAGTTAAAATTGCAAAAAAATTTTACAGTGTGCAATGTGTCGAGTCAGCACTCTTTCTTTGCGCTTGTATTTAGGTCAGAATGGGCGCTTCAGAGGATATGATGGGAATTCTCCAGAACGTCTGGACCAAACTGCAGGCACTTCCTCAGGAGCACCCGCTCACACAGACGGCCTTCCTCATCATCCTGCTGTTCTTCTGTAAGCACAGACTTCTTTCTGCACTACGCTGTCATTACATCTCTGCACTCTGCCCGCATCTCGTGTAATTTTGGAAGAGGTTTTATTTGAACACAAGGCGGAGAGGCTATAAGAGGCTCTCCTGTGATTAAAGGCCTCCACCAAGTGCACATCCATATTTATCTTGCTATTTTAGTGAAGGCACGGCACTTAAACTGACTTTAAAAACTCTTAAGCTAAGTAATTGACTGTAATTGTGGGACTGTAACTGTTTAAGTTTCAGGTTTCTGACATCAGAAATCCAAAGATTTGAGATGTTCTCCAGCTTGTTTTCTATAAATGCATTTCTTTGAGTGCAAAAGAAGTTTTAAGATCTCAAAGTTACAGTTTCATAGGTTAAAGTCACCCTGATCATTTTTGTTTAGTTGATGACATACCATGAAAATCTGACTTTTTCCATGTTTATGTGCTATAATCGGGTCCCCAGTAATTTACCAACCCAGAAAATGTGAAAAAAGACCACCCAGCAACTTTATTTCAGCAAGCCTTTCTCTAAAAGCATGTAAAAAAAACGAGCTTCTCAGATTTCAAAGGGGAATTTATTATAACATTACCACTGCCATTTTGTTTTCACAAGCGAAAATGGTGTACCAGTTCTACGGCCACGGCAAAAGTTAAATGCTAACTGTTCGGTTGTTGGCTGCACAGACGATCACAGAACAATATTTAGTCTCGTTAGCTTGGAGTTCCTCCAAGTTGACCCTGGCAAGCCCGATTGCTAAAAAAGGAGCATTTCTGTCTGATTGAAATTTTGGAAAAAATATTAGACCATTTACAACATTTGATAGCAATCATAAATGTTAGCCTGGTGTGTATGGCTCTGTTTGGTAAACATGTACGCTATGTATAGTGGGCGTCTATATGGGTTTTGCACAAAAGATTAACATGACGGTTTGAACAATGTTGAACACCGTTACTGACAATCCTCATTTTAGCAGTGTGAGATTCTCCAGCTTTGTTGTTGTTGAGCAAACGAAGCGTGAACTGTTAAAGCTCCGCCCTCTTCTGGAAAAGGGGCCTGGAGCAGCAGCTCATTTGCATTTAAAGAGATACACACAAAAATTGCATGTTTTTGCTCACACCCAAATAGGGGCAAATTTGACAAGCTATAATAAAAGATCTGTGGAGTATTTTGAGCTGAAACTTCACAATCTGGGGACACCTGAGACTTACATACCATCTTGTTAAAAGTGGCATAATTGGTGCCTTTTAAGTTAGTTTGGGTTAAAGAAAAAGTTAGTGCTCTTCACACTTGAATTAGTTAACCCGGGGTTATTCTAAACCCCCAGGGTTAACAATTAATCCTGGGTATTTGTAAGTGACTGTTTCACACTGTGCATTCCTAAACCTTGGGTTAAAGGGTTAATTCACCAAAAATGAAAATAATGTCATTAATTACTCACCCTCATGTTGTTCTGCACCCGTAAGACCTTCGTTCATCTTCAGAACGCATGAAATTTTGGTTGAAATCTGATGGCTCAGTGAGGCTTGTATAGCCAGCAATGACATTTCATGAAGCTTTGGAGCGTTACTAATCTTTTGTGTCAAATCATGATTCGGATTGCGTGTCAAACTGCCAAACTGCTGAAATCACGTGACTTTGGCGCTCCTAACTGCTGATTCGATACAAAAGATTGATAACGCTCCAAAGCTTCCTGAAGCAGTGTTTTGAAATCAGCCATCACTATATAAGTTGTTATTTTGTTTTTTTGCCGCACCAAAAATATTCTCGTCGCTTTATAATATTAATATTGAACCACTGAACTCACATGAACTGATTTAAATATGTTTTTAGTACCTTTATGGATCTTGAGAGAGAAAATGTCATTGCTCCCTATGGTGGCCTCATTGAGCCATTGGATTTCATCAAAAATATCTTAATTTGCGTTCTGAAGATTAACAAAGGTCTTACGGGTGTGGAACGGCATGAGGGTGAGTAATAAATTACATTATTTTCATTTTTGGGTGAACTAACCCTTTATCGTCCTTATTTGCATATTTGCAGTGTCTGTGTCACTGATTGGACAACCGGTTTTCATAAAGGCTTTCTAGTATTGCACATCCTCATATTATATATTGCCATAGCCTACTATCAGCTTTATACTGAACGGAGTTTTTAGATAGAAGGTAAGAATTAAGAATCTCTTCTTCACTCCAGTTGTCGCATTTTCTATCGCCTACATTTTCCCCTCCAACTACTGTTTATACAGCATGCGCCGTTTCCATGACTGTCCAAAGCATGCGAATATGTGGAATGCTATTAGTTGTCGGCTTCTAAGCATCTGGTCATTACATCCCAACACCGCATCATTTCACACTGTACAAGTTTGACACCACAACATGGGGTTAACCACACAAAAGCAGTGCTAACCCCACTCTAGGGTTTCATAATCCCGCTTCAAAATTACAAGTGTGAAACGCTTCTTTACCCCGTGTTAAAAATTGTGTTTTGAACAACAATAACAAGAGGTTAAGTGCAGTGTGAAAAACCATTTGAACCAAGACATGTGACTAATTCTCCAGGTTTTATTCTTCTTCCAGTGACATTCATCGCTCTGGTTGTGACTGGATGTGTTTACGGCTGCTGTGGCTGCTGCACTGCAGGGTCCAGAAACAAAGTCTCTGCCGTGTGAAACATGACAACGAGGAAGAAGAAACCAACAGACCACAATGGGCCAAAATAAAATTTGGTGGCGTTTGTTAGTTTTGTTTGTGACCGCTCTGATGCCACATATTACAGAGATAAAATTCAGCCAGAGAAAGTGATGCACACTGTAAACTGAATGAACACACATCAGCTACAGTTATGAAGTGAATGAAGAAACAAGCATCTGGCTGAGACATATGGTCCCCCTTAAATATGGATGCCACAAATAAACTCTAAATTCCCAACCTCTCTCATCATAGGAACGCAACATGCTGTTGCCATTATGAAACCAGTGCCAAAGGCTGCCCTCTGCTGTTTGCTTGCAAAACTGCAGTAACTTGGAGCAGGGATGAAGAAAGAAGGGGACGGTTTAGATCTCTCGGGTACACTGTCATTCAAAAGTGTGGGGTCAATAAAATATTTTTTAAAGAAATCCATATTTTCATTTAGATTAAAAGTGTCAGTAAAGACATTTACTGCTATTCATAAATGTTTCTTGAGCAGCAAAATCAATGAATTCTGAAGGATCATGTGACACTGAAGACTGGAGTAATAATACTGAAAATTCAGCTTTAATCACAGGAATAAATTACATTTTACAATATATTCGAACACAAAAGCAATTTTAAAGTGCAATAATATTTCAAAATACTGTTTTTAGTTGAGTGAGCAGAAGAGACTTCTTTTAAAAACATGAAAATGCTTCACCAACCCCAAACTTTTGAAGGATAGTATCTGATATTAAAAAAAAATGCATGTAGACCTAATACTACCATCATGTTGTATTAAGATGTGTTATACAGAGGAAAATAGAGATGAAATGCTGGAGAAATAAAATGTAAATAATAATCAAATATGCAAAAACTAAACCTTGTGTATTTTTATATCGATTCAAAGGAAATGTTTTTAAGGATATAACATGATAAAATGTTCATGCATGTTTCTTTTTGTATACAAGCATACTATTCTGTTTTATTAAACATATATCATACCTTCAATCCAGAATATCAGTTGTCTGTGTTTGAACTCACCCTTCTTGCTCACAAAAAGCAACCATAGCCTCGAAGTCCAGAATGGGCGCTTTGTCCTGCTCTTTCTCTGATCCTCGCTTCTCCTGAATTCAAAACATGCTATGTGTCAGACACAATGAATGTGTGCCTATAACTGCTCAGAATATGAAGACATCCAGATCGGATGTTGTTCCCGACCTGTTTGCGTGCGATTTCTTTGCGGATGAGGAAGTTGAGCTGGTCTCGGTCTTTGGGTGAGTAGTATATTCTGCAGGACGATGGCAGTCCGTCACGTCCAGCTCGTCCTGACTCCTGATAGTAACTGGCCAAAGATTTTGCCAGATTCCAGTGAACGACAAACCTGAAAACATACAGACACTTATACACAACATTTTCATCAAAAACCATAATTTCTTTTTGACTGAAGAAAGAAAGACATGAACATCTTGGATGACATGGGGGTGAGTAAATTATCAGGAAAATTTAATTTGAAAGTGAACTAATCCTTTAACCCTCTGGTGCCCTTTGGTCTTTTTTGACCGAAAAATTAAGCTGTTTTTTTTTGTTGTTTTTTTTTCTCATTGGAATGGTACAAAACTTGGCAAAGGTTTAGGAACTTGCTATGTGAACACACACAAAAAAAGAAAAAGGTTAAATGTAACCGAAAAAGTAACAGCATTGAAAATAATCTCTGGTCTTAATGTTTATATGACTGGGTCATTGAATCATTGACTCACTAGATTTGTTTGAAAACGCAGATTCATTCATCAACGAAACAACTGTGTTTGCTCTGAGATGCGCAGCGTTCAGGTTTGTTTGTAACCATTTTCTTTGACAAAATAGAGCAAAATCTGACAATACAGTTCCTAAAATGTAAGTCACTCAGTATTAACTTCACATTTATTGAATGTATAAAAGCAATATTACATGTGCAAACTCCCTTTACAATCGTTAACAAAGATGTCACTCGTCTCAGTTCATCGCGATCTCATAAACTTACATTATAGTTAATGAAATTGTCTATACTGCTCAATTAATCTTTTATTTACATTGTGTCTATACTTTGTTTGCTATAATGAGAGGAGCTTGCATTACTCAGCACTGAACAAACACCAGCGTTTTGAGCGGTGTAATTTAAATGCCTCTGATTGGCCATTGTGTTAAAGCAATCATCAGATGTGTCTGTGATTGGCTACATTGCTAAACGCTGTAACAACACGTTCTCTCTCCGCACTCTCCAGACTGGAAACCCAAATACGCACTGGCTGTTTGGCCTGTTTTGCACCCCGTAGAACCAGGCCTGATGGGGTCAATCACACTGGTGCTCCTAAATACTTCTATACAGTCACACACAGTAATTTTCTGTCACAAATGCGACTGAAATGGTCGCACTGTAGAGCCTTGAAGAATGATTTCTGAAGGATCATGTGACACTGAAGACTGGAGTAATGATGTTGAAAATTCTTTCATTCCTACATTTTATTATATCATTGATGAATTAAATGCAGCCTTAATGAGCATAAGAGATTCCTTTCAAAATCATAAATTAATCCGACCGACTCCAGACTTTTGAATGGTAGTGTACACTTGCGAAGCGTGACTCACCTGACATTGGCCTTGTCCACTCCCATACCAAAACTGATGGTGGCCACAATAACAGGCACTTTATCAGCCATCCAGTCAGCCTGACTCTCTGTGCGATCGCCCACCTTCAGCCCTAGAGACAAACCACAGAACCCAAGATGAGCTTCCCATGCAAACATGTAGAATAACATTATACACACGCCTCCATAAAATGTGAAAAGGCAGCAGGATCACCTGCATGGTAGGGCTTGGCTGAAACTCCCAGTTTAGTCAACTTATGAGCCACTTCCTCACAACTCTCTCGTGTTCGACAGTAAACAATCCCACATCCCTGCAAAAAAAATAAAAAAAATTGGTTTTAACATCATTTTATCTTGGTTTATATAACATAAAGGAATAGTTAGGCCAAAAATGAATATTCATAATTTTCTCATGTTGTTCCAAACCTGGAACACAAAAGGAGACATTTTGTGCACTTTTCCATACAATGAAAGTAAACAATGTTGAACACACGACCAAATAAAATCACCCATAAGACTCGTGCGTCACATTCCAAGACTTCCGAAGTCATACTGCCAGAAATGTTATTATTTACTGAAGATCTTCTACTTCGCTTCAGCTCTCAAATCTCATTTAAGTTCACATACTGCAAGGATGTGTACTGAGACCCATCCTTTATTCCCTCTTTACACACGATAGAGTTCCTGCATCTTCTGATAACATTATTGCTAAATTTGCGGATGACACAACAGCGATTGGACTGATTACTAACAACATTGAATTAGCCTACATATAGGAGATAGAGAACTTAGTAAACTGGTGCTCTAAAAACAATTTCACCCTTAATACAGAGAAGACTAAGGAGTTAATCATCAACTTTTCAACACAAATCTTCATCACTGTCTGGCAAGCCTATAGGCATCTGTAAGGATTCTACACATCCATGCCACCATGTTTGAGTGTTTTGAAAACTTATCCATAAAATTGTCCATAAAAAAATTACCCATAAAAACTCTCATTTACAGACAAAGCATTATGAAATAATTTACTTATGGTTTGTGATGCATCTGCTGTCAACAACAGTTTCTTTGTGAACTCTTCATTACACTGTGCCTCATTTACAAAACAATCTGCAGTCAAATGCTCTGAACAAACATATAATCTGGATGATCCGGAATGCTGTTAAAATAAACCATCCACTTGTTTCTGACACTGGGATCCTTCTGAAGTCTGTACAGAAATGCAAACAAGCTGTTTAAACTGGATGCATCAAAGCAAACTTTCTTCCATTTGTCCTGTTTTCGACAGACTCAAGTGACTGATGTCAGCCATTAAGCGACTGAACGCTAGTGGGCAGGGCCTATGGTGTGATGATGTAAAATAATTGGTTGATAATATTGCTTCCAGAGCAAGTTATGCAAATGTATTTGCCTGTGTGACTTCACAAATCCTCAAAACAATCCATTTCTGGAGCTTGATTAAATGCTTTGTTTATAATGAGGAGGATGTTTTAAGCTCTGAAACTTGCAGGGTATTTAATGGTACAAAGACTCTCATATGTCAAAAGATCAAGGCAAATTTGATTTCTCACTGTATGTTTGAACTTCATATTAGCGTCAAGTCATTGACTTGTATGTAAGCATACATTTTAGTTTTATCTTCTTTTTTCACTTTCATTGAATGGAAAAAATGGAAAAGCTTCTTTGTTCTGCTAAACTTCTGTGTTCAGCAGATGGGAGAAAGTCATTCTGGTTCAGAACAACATGAGGGCGAGTAAATGATAAAAGAAAGTCTGTGACTGACCTTTTCAGCAGTATTTCCACCAAGAGCCTCTTTAGCAAATGCAAGCAAGTGGACGTAAGGGTCAGGCAGCAGATCACGGAAGATCACATCATACTTCAGGTTTTTACGGAAAACAGGTGTGGCAAAGACGAGTGGCGAGCGCAGTTTGAGTGAGCGCTCGATGTCTTCCTGCACTCTCTTGGGCGCTGTGGCTGTGAGAGCAACACAGGGAACTCCCTGCAGACGGGAGCGCAGGTCCCCCAGCTTCAGATAGTCCGGTCTGAAGTCGTGACCCCACTGGGAGACGCAGTGAGCTTCATCCACCGCCAGATACGCCAGCAGACCCCGCGAACACAGCGAGCCCAAGCAGGGCTGGAAGGACGGCGACGCCACCATCTCTGGAGTGATGTAGAGCAGCTTGAGCCGAGGACTCTCGCTCTCCAGATCCGCCAGGATCTGTCGCCGCTCAGCCAAAGGAAGTTTGGAGTTGATGGAGCGTGCGGGAACATTGAGAGCTTTCAGGTGCTCCACTTGATCCTGGAGCAGCACAAACATTAGTCAACACAAGCGTAAAAATAATATTTTTCACTCATATAAATTAATAACAGGCTTGTATATCTTAACTTGAGATAATTTTTTTTTTAATTAATACTTTTATTCAGCAAGGACATTAAATTATTATAAATAAAGGCATTTATAATATTACAAAGGATTTCAATGTCAAATAAATGCAAATAAAACTTGTTTTGAACTTTCTATTCATCAATGAATCCTTAAAAAAAATGGTCACGGCTTCCTCAAAAATATGAAAAATATCCAGAAATGTTTGGGCATCAAATCATCATATTAGAATGATTTCTGAAGGATCATAAGAGACTTGTAACAAACATGTACTTATCAATATCATTTACTTAAAAAAAATTACACACACACCCATATAAGATATTTATACATGTATAAGACATTTATGGTATTTCAACTGTAATTATGTGTAATTTTGTGAAGAAGCTTAAAGAATTGTATAGAGAATTTTAACTATAGTTAATGAGGGGAAAGATTTCCATTTTACATCTTAATTGTTTTTAAGCATTTTAATTCAGATTATATACATATATACATAACTCTAATTTCAATTAAAATTTATGTATGTATATATATATAGTCGTGGTCATGGTCAAAAGTGTACATGCAGAGTCTGCAAAATGTTAATTATCTTAACAAAATAAGAGGGATGGTACAAAATGCACATTATTTTTTATTTAGTACTGTCCTGAATAAGATGCTTTATATAGTTCATATAGTCCACAAGACAAAATAAAAGTTGGATTTATAAAAATTATGAAGGGTAAAGATGTGTAATTTTCTCTTATTTTGTTTAAAGGTCATTCATTTATTACTGCCCTTCAGAAGCTATAGAAGATCCAGTGTAACTCATTAACAAGTAACTTGAGTTACATAATCAGATTACTTTTAAGTAACAAAGTAAAGTGTTACTTTAAGGTTAATTTTTCAAATAAGTAGCGCTAGTTACTCTTTCACATTTATTGACTATATGTAAACATCTTAAATAAAATATCTTATGGACCATATAATATATATTTATAAATACTTTATTAATCTTCCAGTGGCCCCTGGTTGAGATTTGCTGTCCTAAACTCATCTGTAAATAATATAAGTTATATGTCATTATTCATTTATAATGTCCCCATAAGAACTACTAGCCAGATTACTGTTATGCTTTTTGGAGCTCACTATCCAGGATCCCCTTCCTCTGTCGTTATACTAAAAACAGTGGCCAGACATACAGGTTTGGACCCACACAAGGGTGAGTAGAAGATGACAGAATTTACTTTTGTTATAGTTATTCCTTTATTTTTATTTATCAGCTAATCAGTTTGGCCCATAAATCAGTTCAACACAAATGCAAACCATAGTTTACATTTCACCCAGCCCCCTCTCAAAGGCTATTGTGTGCCTGCGCCTTATCCATGCTGACAGATGGCTTATATGTGGATCATGGGATGAGTTTGTCAGTATTCGTTCACCTGGATGAGCGCGATGAGAGGAGAAATGACCAGAGTGATGCCGCTGGCCAGAAGAGCAGGGAGCTGATAACACAGAGACTTGCCTGCTCCGGTGGGCATACATACAAACACATCCCTGTCACCTGCGAGCGAGCACACACACACAGACACACACACACACACACACACACACATCAGGAAACAACAACACTGCACTAGCATTCAGACTCCTGCCATTTTCCCCATAATAATCCAGTGTAAATGTGTCATTGTCACCCTTCAGCACTGCTTTCACGGCATCTTCCTGCTGCTGAGAGCGAAACTTGTCGAATCCAAAGTGATCCTGCAGCGCCCGATGAACGGCACTCATAACTACATCAATAATCTTTCACTCAACTTTCATTGAGCTCTGAGTCGCGCACAGATGACGTCGTGCAGCGCGCTGTGACGCAAATATACTGCGTTCGTTTGAGTTTCATTTTGCACTTTTTTTTACATACATAAATGCAAGTTTTGCTATCATGAATCACATTTTAAAGGGATAGTTCACCCAAAAATGAAAATTCTGTCATCTTTTAAGTTGTTCCAAACCTTTATAAATGTCTTTGTTCTGTTGAACACAAAGGAAGATATTTTGAAGAATGTGTTAAACTGAACAGTTCTGGGGCACCATTGACTTCCATAGTATTTTTACATAGTATTTTCATATTATTTCCCCCCCTATATGAAAGTCAATGGTGCCCCAAAGGGGCCTGGTTACAAACTTTCTTCAAAATATCTTCTTTTGTGTTCAGTAGAACAAAGACATTTATACAGGTTATACAACTTGAGGGTGAGTAATGACATAAATTTCATTTTTGGGTGAACTATTTATCTCAATTATTTTCTCTTGCATTTTTTTTTCTTTCTTTCTTGAATTATGCTGATTTTCACTGTAGTTCTTTAAAAATGTGATATTGATGTTTGAATTGACGAAAAGAAAAATGTGCATTTACTCATTAATGAAAAGTTGCTGATTAGATACAATATGTTTTTAGTTGAAAAATATTAAGTTTTGACTGTTTTATAAGCTTACTTTCCACTGGGTCCGGGAATACAGAAGGTGTATAGTTTTGAATGCATTATATTTAATTAACATATATGTTTTGTATTATTGTACTTTTGTTGCTTGTTAAAAACAGTTTAATAATTTTCCATATGTCCTGCCTATTGCATATTGGTTGTGCACCTTTTCCTTTGAAAATTATACATTTATATAAATTAATAAATAACATTAAATTCATATGAAGATTTGTACATTTTTGTGGTATAATACATTAAAATTTTGTTTAAATAATTTTTTTAATTTTAATTAATTCTTTAATTAAAGCATTCTTTAATTATGCTTTGTTTTTTTACCAATGCCTAGTCATAACAACTCTAAAGACAATTTTAACTATAAATTCATCACTTTCAGAGCATGACACACTCATTTGCACTGTAGTAAATTTATCTCACAATGCATGTTTATGTAATCTTTACATAAAGCACAAATGAGTAACATCTGACAAATAAATAAGGGTGAACACACAGGGTTGAATTATTTCCATTTATTATTCACATAAAGTGCGTTTTTGTGATTTCAGTTTGTCAGATGAATGTGAAAGTGCAGACAGGGCAGGTGAACACTATTATAATAAGGTGCAGACAGACGCAGGTTCAAAAGTACCACAGAAGCAGTAGCTGAAAGACATCGTACACTACCTTGATGAAATTATTGGTCTTGACCGCTATGGATCGCTGTCAGTCACTAAGAACTGACGACTAATATGGCCCAGTGGTTTATTTAATGCTAATGAAGTCTACAACACTGGTTCTCAACTGGTTTTGCTTCAAGACTATACATTTTTACACGAAACGACCCAAAACAGTATGTGTTTACTGTCAAAAAGTAGTCCTTAGCATCAAAGACTTAATCTTGCTATGAAATGCATATGCTTAACAATACAGAAAATGATTAACATGTATTGGTCTAAGAAGAAATTTGTCTTCAAAGCTAGAGTGGTTTCTAATTGTCTTTTTAACTTTAATATATGGACCCTTTTCACATTTCCAGGGCTCTCAGAAGCAGAAGTCGTCATATTTGGGTAAAATGTTATAGTGAACGGGAGACGATAGCAAATATAATTTTTGTATTCCCATTTGCTACAGTAACAAAAGAAACAATCTGTGATTTGTTTTCTGTCATTTACTGGCAAGGTAAAATAACACAATCTATAGTGTTATAAATATAAATACATCAGTTTGTTCTGGTTATCGAATCTGATTGGCTAAGAGCCTTTTCCAACTGTATGATATTCTACCAGTTTCAGCACTGGAACCGTTTCCCCGTTTGTATCATTCTGCTTGTGGCAACTGTCATAGCAGTCGATCAACTTTTAATAGTTTTTAGGCAAGAATGTAGTCATTAATGTAGTTATCAAATATGTGACTAATATAAAAACATAGCACATATTTTACAATTTATTTAGATGCTTTCACAGATGCATGGTCCAGGCCATCAGCGGCCGTTTAGCGCTCGTGTATCCACAGAGAACAGCTTCATCTCAGCCAGTTCTTCAGGTATTTGTCACTGGCTCTTATGTAGATAGTGGTTAAACGAGATAATTTATTTGGGGTATATCAAATGGCAAATCTTTGGTCTTATTAATCTATTACTTGTTCCAGAGCAAATCGATTTGGGTTAAGGGGGAAATTAAGTTGCATAACTTTATATTTAGGCTATATTTAACTTAAATACTATACTAGAGCGCTGCTTTTGTATGTTCGACTGAATTGTTTGCTTGTGTTTACTTCCTATTGTCTTTTATAATGGCAATTGTCGTTAATTTAAATATTATTGTGTACTAAAGTGACGTTTTATAATTAGTAACAGAGGCTTGAACCGTTAAACTGTCAACTTGAGATTTGAATCCATGGGGGAAGGAAGTAGTTCTGCAGAAAATAAGGTTTTGCACACTTGTGCCATCGAACTGTTGTATAAATGCAATATCACACTCGTAGTTGTGTGATATGGCTGTATATCAGCATACCTATAGCCGTGCTAATATACAGCCATACCACACTGCTACCCGTGTGATATTGCTTAAATATACTATTTAAAAAAAAATGAAAATATGAAAAACTTAGATTTGCGATGTGATTACAGTGGAAACCTGTCATCACAGTCTCTGAAAAGGGTCCATACACCTGTCTCTAGCACACAAGTGCCATTACACAAAAAAAAAAAAACCTAATCCCAAGTTGGGTTTTTTATCCCAACCCTAATATCCGTATTGCAAAATAAGTTGGATATACAATTGTTGTATATAAAGATGTATTTGTTGCATGTTTTTTTTTTTTGCCTGCTCTCTCTGAACAAAGGTAACATTTTTAGGCTGCGACCGGTTGAGAACCACTGCTCTAGAGATTAAGCACTGGGCTCTGGTTGGAGGTGCTGTGGTCTCAACCCCACAGGCACATGCCGGGACACAGGCAGTGGCTCCTGTTCCCGGGTGATCTGATCACCAGGTCCTTGACGATCTCCACCGTTCCGAACAGCGGGAAGAGCTTTTCGCCAAATGTCTCGTTGTAGGTGTAGATGTGAGAGCGGTTCTCCACGTCGTAGAAGGACAGCTGGCCGTTGCCGAAGTCAAGATAGACGCCGACCTTTCGAGGAATCAAGTTGGCCGGCAGGGCGGTGAAGGGCACGGTGAGGGCCTTCAGCTCTGTGCCACGCTCCAGTCGCAGGGTCAGGTATCCAGTGTCGGTGTTCAGGGACTTGAAGCCCTTACGCAAGGCTGACTCTTTCGCCACGCCGATACGCCAGTCCATTTCTCCAACATCCACCTCCCAGTACTGGCGGCCAGAGGCGAAGCCTTCGGATCCAACCGCACACCACCAACCGTCGAAGCGCTGGTGATAGTTGGGCACATCTTTGCGCTTGAAACCACAACGCATGCGCCTCTCATCCTCGGAGATCAGAAGGTCAGGATTAGCCGTGTCCAGGTCAAGGGTCACCTCCACTATGATGGAATGAATGGAGGGTCAAGACTAATGTGTTATCAATGAAACAATTTATAAACTATGAATCAAACAAAATGGCTTTTTTTCAATGTAGGCAGCATTTTAAGTCATCACAAAGCATACATAAGTTTGAAAGATACCATCTTTAAGGCCTTGACACACCAAGTTGATGTCAAACCAGAACTAGTGGCGACGAAAGCTGATTGTGTTGTCGCCGTGTCTACTGCATCTAGGCCTAAAAGCTGCGCTTGAACACACTAAAAGGACTAAAGGCGACTGTCAACTAACACGTGTGTTCTGCACCTAAGTGTAAATAAATAATAACTGCCTATATCAGTAGTCTATATTTGTCTTTCAAACAGATAAACCAAAACTAGAACTGCATATATAGCTACAAACTGTAAGCAAAGCAGCGCATGCTTATTTTATATATGCATCATGCTGATCACTCTCTTCATTCCAGTCGGCTCGTGTTAATATGAAAATATTTGTGGATTCGAATGCTCAGGTAAAACGATGTATTGTTTTATGTGAATGAGTAGGCAGGGTGATTTTCACATCATTTTATCTAAATTCTAATTGTATATGATGCTAAACTTGTAATTCCACAACACATTGTGACAAGATGGCAGATTACTTTTTGGTATTAAATAGTATTTTGATATCTTTCGGTATAATAACAAGTAAATAGTTTGAGAAAACATCAATTTTACTCAGTATTTGTGTGTGATATGTAACAAAAACATTACTTATACATCTACATGGAACATTTTTTTTTCCCTAAAATGTTTCAGTTAGAGGCTCATCTAACTTTTTTTAAATGTTACTACTTTTTCTGCTTTAGAATTTCAAAGTAATTCAAAGTAATGTTCCCATAATGTTCACATAACCAAAAACAAAAACATATTTTTGAGAAATTGAGAAATAAAGTTTTAATTAAAGTTTAAACTTAATGGGAACATTGCAAAACGTTTTTAGAATGTTTTCTGTTAGCTGGGATGGCTGCTGAAAATGCAGCCTTGGTGAACATAAGAGACTTATTTTAAAAACATTAAACGACACATATTAACGAAACATATTAACGACCCCAAACTTTTGAATGGTAGTGTGTCTATTGAGTCTCCTGCATGCTTCATATGAGAAACATTATTTGTATGATGCACATATAGGTGCTGCATAGGATGATGCCTTCAAAGGCAGCTGTCTTTGTAGTCAGTAGACAGCAATGCCGCTCACTAGGTTTTGGATCAGAGCACACATCTTACACGTCTTACCTCCTGCATCACAGATCCAGTCCCACACTAAAAACAAAAAAAGCAATAATTAGCTCATAGTTTATAGTGAGTCTTAATATTCAATCCACCTTATAACTGCAAATCTGTCTGGAATATATTCAAATGTTCAGAAGAGAATCACTAACAAAGTGACTCACCTATGTGAGGAATATATGGGGTGGCACCTAAGTGGAAAAACAACAACAAGAAATAGAATTGAGTAAAAATATTAAAAATAAAGATGCTGTCAGCAAGATTTTAACACCATGCATAATATATACCTACCACCTGACAGACAAATGAACATTTCTATAACTAAATAAATACAATTCAACTGTAACGTTTATATGGACGCTAAAATACTATGTTTGCATGTGCATCACATGTCAGGAGAGCAGCACACACATTTTTAGCCAATCAAAAACACCCTCTGCCTTTAACATATTCAGGTTTGCTGACAATGACTAAAGAAGTTTATAACACCTTTGATGTCTTTTTAGATTAATGATATTCAAGACACTGAAGAGATGATCTGACCTATTTTTTGGCTCCTCTGTTTCCACATGAGCCACTTTTGGGGAATGTTCTCCTGAACACACAGATAAATCAGAAAGGTTTTGTGTTACTATAAAGCAATTTGCCCCCTCTGAAGTTCCTGTAATGTCACTTTTTTCATACCTTGTCTAGTTCCTTGTTGATGAGTGTCCAGAACACCAGCTCCACAGCCGACTGCAGGGTGGCCATCCGACCTCTTTTCCAGTGATTCTCAAAGTCATCCAAAACCGCCACCACCTGCTCTCCAGGCCAGACACTTTGCTGCACACAGAGGGGAAATAAATTATGCAAATGTTGCCACTCAATGCAAATGACATGCAACAATTCATCCCAAAATATAATATTCAAAAACTAATAGCATACAGGTCTGAGGATGTCATTTAAAAACACTTTAAAAGTTGACATTTTTTCAGTTTTCAAACTGTCCTTTAACCCTGTAAAGACTGGCATATATGAAATCTGCCCCTTTATAATGTGTCAACTTTTAAAAAAACAAAAAAGTTTGCGAATGTGTTTTTTGTTAATTATCAAATTTGAAACATCAGGCTTTTATGGCTTATATAGTATGTATGATATAGTGAAAATACGGAGCTTATATTAAAATAAATATTCAGAGGCTCAAACTGAGAAAAAAATAAGCAATTTGGTACAGATGATGAAATTTTTATGGCAAAAAAGATAAAATTCTGATGATTGTAATGTAATTCAATGAGATCTTTATAACAGTATAGCAGATACTTACATAAATTGCATATAAATATCAGTTGTTGCTCTATATCTCTCAATAATATGTCTTAGTAAGACAATATTTAAATAATTAGTTTAATGATCAAAGCTCTGTAATTTTAAAACATAATGCAAAACAATGATGATTGACAGATGAACAGATAAATGTTCCTCAAAAGCCTGATGGATCATATTTGATACTCACATTTTAACATGATTTTTCTACTAAATGAAGTATGGATAATCAAGCAAAGCTACATTGCTTCAGTCAGGTAAGTGTTCATCTTGAAATGCTACTAACAACAGTAAAGTTATTCTGACGTATAATTTATACAAATCAACTAAGATTTCAAAGACATGTGAACCACAAGATGAAGGTGGATGTTTATACAAATATACTAAAAAACCTTTTACTTGCTAAAAAAAGTATAAACTATCAATCAGATGACAGAAGACATGGAGTAGATTCTTTGCATCAGGTTTTTGCAACAAGTGCTTGAAGTACTTGAATTTGACTTCTTGAAATTTAAGTCCAGGAAAACCCTCTAAAATTCTCTAAAAAAAAAAAAGAGGTACTTGAAAGTACTTGAATTATTGAAAGACAATATGAAAATTGTGTTTAATTTTAAAATATTTTGTTGTTGTTTTTGAAAAAAAACAAATACAATGTTTTCAAACAAAATTAAAACTGCAGCCCGTATGACAAATCTATACCATTTTGCATGATATTGCTCATATATTTCCAAGTATATGATACAGCTTTCATTATTCTTCATATATTCATGGGGAAAAGTAAACAGTTTGAATGAGGAAGCATTTTTAATGAATGGTGTACTAACTCAGTCTTAGTCAGTACCTTGTCGCCACCTACTGGCGCAACTATATAACCTGCACTGAAGTCATTGATAAACCCCCATCAGATTGCTTCTACAAGTACACCAACAATAAAAATTATTACTTATTGAACAATAATAGCGACTATAAACTTTGTATTTAATACATAATATTAAATAAGTTGTAAGTTGTAAGTAAAAAAAAATAATATTGTAGTGCAAACAACAAATCATTAGATTGAAAGTTGGTGGGCTTTGTTAATGTTCCCATACTTAAAGTTGCCAATGTCATTGTTTAATTTGAATATGCTTAATTTAATCTTCTTTCATTTTGTTTTATCAGTATATTTTTATTTATCTATTTACCTTTTTTAGAGTTGGAAACATAATAAAGATATTGTTTGATAAGTGAGATCTCTGATTGTAGTCCTTGAAACCCCAAAAAAATGGGGGTTTGGAATGTCCTGGAATTTAATTTTTTTTAAGTATCTGAACCCTGTTAGAAATGATACAGTAGGCTTTATAGGGTTAAACAGAAAGCCATAGAGGCGGTAGTAGATCCGGTCTGATATATGAGTACCTCAGGTTGTGCCCTCAGGTCTTTGGTCCAGGTGAGGATGAGTCTCTTGGCGCTCTCCATGTCTTGCTCATTGCTCAGAGCCAAATCCTTCCAGTCACTGCTCTCTGGCCAGCCGTCAGTCTGCATTGGTCGTTTCTGTTACAACAACATTTCATGACAAAATCTACACAAGCAGCCTTTTAAGGTGTCAAAAATCACATTCATTTGCAGCATTTTGGTTTCAGTGAATGCAGAAAAAGGACAGTAAAGGTATAAACGCATTTCTCACCTTGCTCTCTAGCAGCGATGCCCACTCCAGAATGAAGGCCCTGCAGGAGAGAGTGGGCCAAACGTCCTCACTCTTTGAGACATGCTCCAAAACCTCTGACCTCTGTGACCATCAGGAGAGAAGACACACACACACGACACTCATGAGCTCATCTCTGCATGACAAACATCACACTGAAACCACAGTGAAAACCACAGACTCAAGCATGTTGGATTATATGTATACTGTATAAGTGTAGACAACATCAGTTATTTTAATGGAATTTATGGGATGTGACGCTCACATCTGGTGTAGGTAAATGTCAGCCGTTAAGTGACTGAACACCAGTGGGCGGGGCCTATGATGTGATGATGTATAACTATTGGTTGATGGAGGCAGGAACATGTAAACGTATTTCCCTTTGTGACGTCACAAATCCCGCAATATCAAAATGAGCTGTTTTTGGAGCTTGATTAAATGCTTTGTTTATAATGAGGAGGATGTTTTAAGCTCTAAAACTTGCAGGATGTTTTAATGGTACACTCTTATATCAAGGCAAATTTGATTTCTCATGTCATGACACCTTTAAATTCTGAAATTGCCCAATTTTTTCTGCATGTGATTATTCAGCATCAGCTCTGATTCATCAGTGTATCAGTCCTGTATCTGTGGCTGTACCTGACAGACGCGTCCCAGATCCTTGGCGAGGTTCACAATGAACTGCTGGCTCTCGTCCAGCGGTTCGCTCTTCTCATTCTTCACCTTCTTACGAAACTCCTGTACGCAAATAAAAATCAATATTTAAGATATGTCAATTCCAGTCTTATTTATGAAACACAAGAAAAACAAATTCATCAGATTAATCAATCTGTGCAGTTTACTTATGATGGACAGAAATCCCCTGCAGCTAAACGACACATTACAAGAAAACAAACTGTGATTGGCCTCTTTTCATGTCAGTCATACAGTCTCTTCCTGTCGTGTGGACGGTTTTTAGCTAAAGCAAGGTTTAATCTGAACCAGACATTATGCCGACAGTTTGACTACGTGAGACTTTATTTCAAGCTGTTGTCAGTTCAGGCAGTTAAGTTTGTTCATGAAGGCTTTGCCAAACAAACAAGGACAGTGTTTGATTAAAATGCAGCTCATGTGTGATCTACTTCCTAATTTTGCTAATGAGCAGCAAAAGACTCACAACTATTGAAATCAGTTACAAAGACTAGCTAAAAGAGCCTTTATCTCACTTTCGGACTACAGGATAGAAAAGAAGGACAAACTTTGTTATGCCAACTGATGTCAGAGCTTTTCATATAAACAGGTTCATTTTTTACATCAATGTTTTTAAGCCATTCAGACTACCAAGATATGAAAAGTACTGTACCTTAAACTTCTCCGCAACATTCTTGGTTGGTTCAACCAGAAACTGAAGACACTGCATCATCATGGCTGGTGCTCAATGAAATCCTTCAAGAGAGAAAATAAAAACAGAGAAAACAGGAAATGACAAAAGCTTTTTGCCCCAGTGATAGACAGGCCTACTTTATACCACTGAAAAACATAGCAGACAGTTTGTTGACTTTCACAACAGATCAATGATTAAACACTAAGCAGATTTATATGACTGATTTTAATGAGCAAAACAGTCACACCTTACCCTTGACCTAAATAAAGCAAAGCTTCAGGAGTTCAATGTTGATACAACATATGACCACATGATCTAAACCCTTGTGAAAAAGCACTTAATTGTATTGAATGTGCACTTGTAGTGTACTTCAAATCCTAAAAGTATATTTTTTAAAAATACTGTACTTGCAGGTATATAATATTGCTGCTTAAGTGTACTTAAAGAAAGACACTTTCATGACTGTTTCTTAACACACTTAAGTAGACTTTTAAAAAGTGCACTTTGTAATAATGTCAAATTAAACGTTTTACTGTAAAGTACATTTTTAAATCATTGTTTTGCTTGTCATGTTTTAAAGAAGTACACTTATTTTGATGTGTTGACTAACATACTAAAGTATTATCGAATATTATTTAACTATTTAAAGTTAATTTATTTTAAATGTACTTATCATTTCAAATATTTAAATTCATGACATGCAAATTTCAATAAAAATGACATTAAAATATATATTTTAGTTTACCATAAATGTTTGTCAGTTCATTCATCAGTAACTTTAACCATATTTCAAGGACAAAATAAGTAATTATGAACTTAAATATAAAGATGTACTTAAGATCCTACTGAAGTGGGTCAAAAAATATAACTGATAAGTTGCATTTAATAACTGCATTTGATATAAAGTTAACTATACTGAATTTTTATTTAATTACAATTAAGCGTTTGAAAACATTACATTCAGTTCACACTTAAGTATTTTCTTTTAAAGTACATTATTTCCATAATACTATTTTTAAAAGTATCCTACTTCTTTTCACAAGTGTAGAATGACAACAAAACTATAGATTTGATCATTTTCTGAAGATAGTAAGTGGTGCTTGGCTATGCAAAATTCTCCACGATGAGTGTTGTGGGTGTTTGCAGGGCAGATTTCTATTTTTTCCACCCATTTTATCATCTGTCAAGTGAAAATGGAGTTATCAGCAAATGCCACTAAAAACAGTACAACGCATAACAAACATATTTTAGACATCAAGATCATTGTGAAAAATAACTATCTATGCAAAAGCTACTTGTCCATCATTTGAATAGCCTATAAGTATCTGAGGATGAACGCACACGTGACGTAAAGCAGTCTGTAATTCAGTCTGGTGGAGGATTATCCAATGAAACTCCTGTTAGCAAGGTTGAAGAGCTAACAAACATTGACAAAGAGGAAGTATCTACTGCTTTGAAAGACTGCTAATTTACAGTATGTCATATTGTAAACTAAATGAGCCATTAAAAATAGCATAGATTCAGGAATTGATATCTCATTTATATAGGAGCCCTTTGATTATAAAATGCTAGATGATCCTTTTTTTAAGTCTCACCTGTCTGTCCTCAGGAATGATACTACAAATAATTATAATTGGTATTTAGTCATGTTTCACAACACATTTAGTATTGTATTAACTCCACATAATAGTCTTAAATATCTGCATTAATGAAAATCTGCGAAATGTTATGACTGCATTGTAATGCTGACAGGCAGTCTAGACCTGCTGACTGAATACTGGAAGAGACACATGACTTTGCTGCACTGCACAAGATCATTCATGTATACTGATGAGGTAATGCCCTTGAATGACATTCTCAAATCAGTCCGACACAACATCATTTGCACGATCTTCACACTGCGAGAGTATGTAAACAACGCCATGCTGTCTTTTCATGACGGAGCGTACATGAGAAAACAACATGCTGCAAAGGGTTTGCAAGAAATAGACATACAGTAAATAATTCAACATACGTAGCTGCTTATGTGTCTATGCATTCATCGCTGTACCTGCAGGAGGTGTGCTGTGTCGCTGGATGGACCCTTCGCAAGAGAAAGTCGTCTGGCGAGTCAGTGGGTCAGTGGAGAATGAAGACTGCAGCGAATACTTGACCTTGTTTACATACAGTGACTTCGCAGAGCCGAACACGAGCCGAACGTCATTCGGTGGTTTCCGGAAAAGAGATGCGGAATGAACGAGACTCCATGTTTATTGTGGCCTAATGTAAGCGAGTACTATTATTTAAATGAAGATTAGCCCACGCTTTACTCACCCTCAAGCCATCCGAGGTGTATATGACTTCCTTCGTTCTGATAAACATGATGGGAGATATTTTAATAAATATCCTGACGCACCCAAGCTTTATAATGGCAGTAAACAGGGGCAAAGTCCCAGACAAGTTATTTCACTCGGCGGCCATCATTGAAACGCCTCTCGGGCATCCTGGGCATCATGCCCTATCTCTTTGAATGGAGAAACATCAAATTCTCCAAAACTGTTCGCCAACCTTACGATTACATTTCATATTTGAAATCACCAATGAAATCTGACAACAGCTGTCTTATAAATGTTTTATCCAAACGCTCGAATCATGACAAAAAAAACTAATTTTTAGGCTGGATCGAGCTAATGCGCATGCGCACACCTAAATGCGCGTCTCTTCTGCCATGTTTCGGAGGCGCGCGTCTGACTGTTTCTATAGAAACCGGTGCTTCTAACGGCTGCTGCAGTGACGCGATGACTTTACCAGTCGGCGATTGGCTCTTATTTAGAAGGCGGGTCTTATTCTGCCATATTGCGCGTTACACTTTCTCCCATTCAAAACAATACGAGTGACACGTCTTGTGTTGTCTTTGACAGGGGTCACAAGTATGAGCTGAAGAAAGTGTCCCCATCCACATTTATCTATCATAAACATACTCCACACGACTCCCACACGACAATTCATTGATTCTCCTAATTTTTCATTTTTTTTTTTTTTTTTTAAAGTTTATATTTTTTTCATAATAAACCGTTTGTGATTCTTTGAGTTTTTCCGGCAGTGAGGGGGAGGGGTGTGGAATCGTGCACAGAAATCATCAACAACAAGAATATTTGTTTTTGTAATGTTGCTGATTTCTAAATTTACTTATAACAGTTAGTATTAACTGTTGAGGCTCTTGTTGGTGAATTGAATTTTTTTTTGGAATATATTTTTGTATCTGTCAAAATAGTACAAGATTATACTACAATATATGTGACATCAAATAAGGGTTAGCACAAAAGTAATATAAATGTAATCCAAAAGTAGTAAAATTACATTACCAAAAATGTGTAATCTAAGAGATTATATTACTGATTACAAATTTTGTCATGTAATTTGTAATCAGTAACTGATTACAATTCATAAGTAATCTAACCAGCTCTAATTATAATGAATTACTTTTAAAAGTAACTTTCCCCAACACTGCAAATAGGCTAAAAAAAAAAAAATAATATATTAAATTTAGTTTTACAATCAAGCCCCATTTTATTGTAATACTTCACAAACATCAATCATTGTTTTCTCAGCAGAACTATGAACTCTTGACTTGTGATATACGGTACACATCAGAGCTTTGGTGTCTCACATTTAGTGGCTCAAAATTGACCAAATTATATTCTTCAGTTTGAAAAAATTATTTATTTTTTTAAACAGCTGCTAACTGATTAATTTGTTTCATTCTTTGGCACTTCTAGGATTTTTTCATAGGGGTGCCCAGCAACCAGTCCGAGGTGGCACCGAAATATTCATAATTTCAACATAAATAAGTCTGACTATATTGTAGGCTACTGGACTGTGATTACAACACAACTGAATACAGTTAATTTGTACTTAATTGTAATTAAGATAGTGAATTAGATCATGGAATGCTGAGTGAATTTGACCTTTTTTTGTTGTTTTGTTGTAATCATTCCTCACTTGCAGGTATATTAATAAAGGGGCTCACACTATAGCTTCAACTTGTTCAGTCAGTCCTGGTTCTCAAAACCCCCAATAGCTTGTTCTCCATTGTTGCATCTCCATGGATCAGACATGCAGATAACTACATACTGTAGTTCAAAGATTATTCAACCTTCATTGAATTTATGTATAATCAATGAACCTCAACAATTCTGAGTTTGTCTGTTTCAAAAAGTAACCAAAAAAGTAAACACTAAATGTTTAACTTTCTATATTGTAAAAATAAATAATTGCAACAGTTCTATCATAAATTAAACTCAGTACAAAGAAAAAAAAAAGTGTTCTCTTTTGAATTCCCATTTGCTGACAAGGAAGCAGAAATCAACAGCTCAGGACCTCCACATCCAGCATCTTCACCTCCAAGATCGTCTGAAACCAGCCACCCGGACAGCTGCTGCAGCAATCGGTTTGCAAAACCAAAGAATTTTGCAGAAGCTCATCTGCATGCTCGTTGTCCTCATCAGGGTCTCGACCTGACTGCAGTTAGTCGTCGTAACCGACTTGAGTAAGCAAATGCTCACATTTGATGGCATCTTGCACTTTGGAGAGGTGTTCACTTCACGTATGAATCCCAGTTTTCTCTCTACAGGGCAGATGGCGGACAGTGTGTATGGCGTTGTGTGGGTGAGCGGTTTGCTGATGTTAGCATTGTGGATCGAGTGGCTAATGGTGGCGGTGGGGTTATGGTATGGGCAGTCATATGTTATGGACAACGAACACAGGTGCATTTTATTGATGGCATTTTGAATTTGATACTGTGACGAGATCCTGAGGCCCATTGTTGTGCTATTCTTCCACGACCATCACCTCATGTTTTAGCATGATAATGCACGGCCCCATGTTGCAAGAATCTGTACACAATTCCTGGAAGCTGAAAGCATCCCAATTCTTGCATGGCCAGCATACTCACCGGACATGTCACCCACTGAGTATGTTTGGGATGCTCTGGATCGGCGCATACGACAGCATGTTCCAGTTCCTGCCAATATCCAGCAACTTTGCACAGCCATTGAAGAGGAGTGGACCAACATTCCACAGGCCACAATCAACAACCTGATCAACTCTATACGAAGGAGATGTGTTGTACTGCGTGAGGCAAATGGTGGTCACACCAGATACTGACTGCTTTATTGTGGCCAGCCTAAGGCACACCTGTGCAATAATCATGCTGTCTAATCAGCATCTTGATATGCCACACCTGTGAGGTGGATGGATTATCTCAGCAAAGGAGAAGTGCTCATTAACACAGATTTAGACAGATTTGTGAACAATATTTGAGAGAAATAGGCCTTTTGTGTATATAGAAAAAGTCTTAGATCTTTGAGTTAAGCTCATGAAAAATGGGGGCAAAAACAAAAGTGTTGCGTTTATAATTCTGTTCAGTGTATATTTAAAATACCCATTACACAGTAAATCAAACAATCTTACATTTCAAAAGTTTTAACTTTTACAACAATGAATTATGTCCCAACATTGATCAAAAAAACACTTGTCAAAACATTTCCAGAGTCCCCAGAAAGCAGCCGTGGTTGACCTTAGATGAGTCTCATCTGTAAAAAGACCAGCACGAGGGCAACTCCATTTAGAACTCCCAAAATTTAGTTATACGTTAAAATAAGATGTACTTCCTAAATAGTTTAATTTCAAAAATGTAACTAATGATTGTAATGATATTTCGTAAATATCCAAAATCACAAATTGAATCACCCAGTGAAGTCTGTTGGTGGAACTATTAAAAAGGAAATCCAATTACTGTAAATAATCTCTTCCTCCACATACAGGCCTGAAATCAAACCTCTCATCTAGCAGGAAGAGAAGCAGAAACCTGCCTGTAAAATGAGTGTGTCTGAGGAGAGAGAGGAGGAGGAGGCTTCTGTTCACACTCACAGAGCAGCATCTCCAGGATTCAGTTATGTGTCCATGAAGAGTAACAACTCCATGATTATTCCCCCTGAATTCATTGATGGACCATCTTCAGGATTCAGTTATGTGTCCATGAAGAGTAACAACTCCATGATTATTCCCCCTGAATTCAGTGATGGACCATCTTCAGGATTCAGCTGTGTGTCCATGAAGAGTAACAACTCCATTGGTCTTTTCAGTGATGGACCTGCTTTGACCTCTGACCCTAAGTGAGTATCATTCATTATCTACTGTAGTGTCACTTGGAAGTTAACAGTGACTTTGTTCAAATGCACAAGGCAAGGCTGATTCTGTGATTCTGTGAAGCTTTTTTTTTTTCTTTTTTTTTTTTTTGATTGTACATAATATATGTTAAAAAGTATTAATAATAAAAGATTCATCATCAGAGCATGGCCTATACTAAACTCTCAGATGCCTGCTGACAAACACCTTCATGACCACTGAAATTAAAGAATTAGTTCACTTTAAAACTAAAATTACCCCAAGCTTTATTTACCCTTGTATATGACTTTCTTCTTTCTGATGAACACAATCAGTGTTATATTAATAAATATCCTGATCCATCCACATCCATCCATCATAAACGTACTACGCACGGCTCCAGGGGGTTAATAAAGGTCACCTGAAGAGAAGCAATGCATTTGTGTAAGAAAAATCTTCATATTTAACAAGTTATAAAGTCAAATATCTAGCTTTCACCAGACCACCTTCCTTCTTCAACTTTGGATGAAAGTGTAATGCCTTTCGCAGTTCAAAACACTTATGCTACGTCCTACACCTTCCGAATTCAGCTTACTAAAAAGGCATAACTGACACAACGTCAGTTACGCTTATCTCGTAAGTTGAATACGGAAGGCGGTCTGGTGGAAGCTACGTAGATATTTCACTTCATAACTTGTTAAAGATGGATATTTTTTTTTTTAAATATGGGAATGAGACGTTTGTACCAGTCGCACTGAGACATTTGAAATGATACCAAACATGTATAGTATTGTATGATAAATGTTCACATTAAACCATATAGATTTTGGGTGAATTTCAGGTCACCTCCGTATGTAGAGAGAAGAGATGGGGGAAGAGGGGGTGAAGGAAGGGAAATGTAGATTAAGGCATTGCTGAGGTGTGATTGACTCAGTGTGATTGCGTCTTGGATGGGGATGCTAATGTCGCAAGAGAGAGTTCAAATGTTAATTTCCTTTGTTTTCTCAAAGAGTGGCCCTTTCTTGGTCCAGGCAGTCCGGCATCAGTCTTACAAGCTCAACTAACATGATTGTCATAAAGGTGTTTAAACAGCAAAACACATCCACTTTTACATATTTGGCAATCAGAATATCAGATATTTCATGCTATAGTTAACAAATTTGTGAATATTTTGAATAAAAAAGGAAAAATTAAAATAAAAGCAGATCATCATTCATACAGTGTTGCGGTGTGTGACGTGACAAGCAATGACAAGCATTTTCTTCAGCTTCATACTCGTGACCCCTGTTCACTGCCATTATAAAGCTTGGATGTGTCAGGATATTTATTAATATCTCTCTGATTGTGTTCTTCTGAAAGAAGAAAGTTATATACACCTAGGATGGCTTGAGGGTGAGTAAAGCTTGGGCTAATTGTTCGGCTAAAGGAAAAGCAACAATGGATAAATATTTGCAAAATGCTGCAATTTAGTTTGTCATTTCTAAAAAAACTTCATCAGGGGTTTTCTTACTTTTCAGATAAAGTATCACCTTCAAGCAACTTACAATTTTTTTTTTTCAATATTGAACAAATATAGAATTCTCTTCGAATGCAAGCTTAAAGTGCTAGTTCACACAAAAAAAATGAAAATTCTGTCATTTACTCACCCTTGTGTTGTTCCAAACCCATAAGACTGTGATAGGATTAGATATTTGGTTGATTAACACCTTTGGGCCACTTAAAGGGCCCTATTTTAACGATCTAACCACATGGTCTAAAACACACGGCACAAGTGTACTTAGGGCGTGTCTGAATCCACTTTTGCTAGTTTAACGACAGTAAAAATATAGTCAGCACACCATGCGCATGGCCTAAAAGGGTTGTCCCTATTCTCTTAATGAGTATTGGGTGTGTTTTGGGCGTAATGTGAAATAAAACATACAGAGTTTCATCTCCCATTCTCTTTAAAAGCCAGTTGCACTTGTGTCATGGTAGATTCGCTATTTACATGGCAGACTTTGTAAGCGGAAAAATGGAATGCTTCTCTAGCGAGGAGATGGATTTGCTCGTGCACGAGGTTAAAGCATGCGAGCAGACCGTCTACAGGAAAAGCTGGATTCCACCAAAGCATGCACACAATAATAATATTTTCCATTGTAATCTTTTTATTTTTAATATTTGGCATGTTTGTGTGCTGCTGCACTACCCTGTGTGTAATAAGCAGAATGCACGCGTGGTGTGCACCCGCATATAGGCGCATATTACTAACACTCTCTTTAAATAACAAAACAAATATTGCGCCATTGACTTTAAACTAGGTTTCAGTTGGTCAATGCGCAGTCTATTTTTAGTTGCCTCAGAATAGCAAAGCACCAACAATGTGCCTGGCCCTGAACACACCTCATTTTCAGACCAGCACACTCATGGGCGCACAAATGCATTTGCTATTTAAACAATGTGGCACAGGACGTGAAAATGTTAACTGCGTTGGGCTGAAACTATCAAAAAAACACTTGCGTCGCACCTGGTGCTGCATTGCGGCAGGTGTATGATAGGTAACGTTCTCTTTGGGCCCTATTCTTTGGTAATATAAAATTATTCTATGGTATTATAAAAATGTGGGTTATGCATGAGTCTGACAGATGCATAAAGATATATTAAAATAGTTATCAGAAAACATGGAAAAATTTCAATTTAAAAGTCAATTGTGTTTTTGTTTTACTATTTTTAAATGGTTTGAGAACCACTGACATACACCATTTTCAGGAGTTTGTGTACAGAAAATGACTTTAATCCTGCTATGTTTGTCAAGTGTGCCGCTGTAATGGAAAATTTATGACAGGAATTCCCTTATTTTACAACTTTCCCACAAACGGCACATTTACCTTCCCATATTATTGTTATATATATTGATCGAACCCTGATGAGTGATGTAAGGTCTACATACAAAGTGTAGTGCAGTAAAGGATAAATTCACATGGTTAGAAAGTTTTGTCACATGGTTTAGATAATAAATGTGCATACTCTATGCACCTTTCAGGTAAAGGTACATATACAATAATATACAATATTTACATCTTTTTCTCAGTTTCATCAGCAAGAAGAGAAAGCGAGCAGCATCTCCGATATCTGGCTGTGTGCCTATAAAGAGTAACAAATCTATTGTTCTATCACCTGTTCTCAGTGATGAACCTGCTGTGACTTCTGACCCTCTGTGAGTATCATATAATCACAACATGTTTCAGTACCCTGTATTTAGTAATGAAGAAGTTGACTTGCCTTTGACCCTTTAAGAGTATAATCACAAAGGGTATATAAATATATACATAGTGCTGTCAATCAGTTAAAAAATTAATTAAAGGGGTGGTTCAGTGGGTTTTTTGTAGGCTTGATTGTGTTTTTGGGGCGCAGTCTTAATGCTTAGTTTTTTTTTTAAAAAATACATATTTTTCATATATTTTACCTTTATTCTACACCTCTGTTTCCAATGTCATTTGAACGGCTCGCTTGACTTCCTGGTTCTATTAAGCCACTCCCTCCAAAATACGTTATGTGCTCAGATTGGTTAGCTGGCCCAGTGTATTATGATTTGCTGAAGCGTCCGGAAACACCACGCCCCTTTACCATTAGTTTTTACATGTGCTTCGGTGAAAATGTAAATAATGGTGTCTATACTGCTGTATCAAATTGAGCCTGAATCAGACCTAGATGAAGAGGGTCAAGCAGAACCTCTGGAATCGCAATATTAATCATATAAATATATATTAATATATTTATATGATTAATATATCATATAAATATATATTAATCCTTATTAAAGCTACAATTTTCTCTGTTACCTTTGTTCTTTGATTAACATTAAAGGATAGTTCACCCAAAAATGAAAATTATCCAATGATTTTCTGACCCTCAAGCCACCATAGGTGTATATGTATCTTCTTCTTCTTTTAGAAGAACACAATCTGAGATATATTTAAAAATATCATGGCTCTTCCAAGTTTATAATGGTATAGTGAATCTGAGCCATGAAAATGAAGCCCAAAAATAAATAAGCCCAAAATAAGTCCAATAAAAGTAATCCATACGGCTCCAGAGGGTTAATACAGGCCTTCTGAAGTGAAGCAAAGAAAAATATCTACACTGAACAAAATTATAAACGTAACACTTTTGTTTTTGCCCCCATTTTTCATGAGCTGAACTCAAAGATGTATTGTGATTGTATGAGGACAGTCAACAAAACAGTAATTTTGGCATAATTCTTTGGGTTATTGTTTGTTAAAGCAAGAAAGAACTCGATACTGGCACACGTCTTTCTGTGCACGCGAGTCATGTGTGTGTCACACAGACACGACATTCACAGACAGCGCCCTCAGTTTTTTAGTTTTTAGTTTATTTATCCCCTTTGGGAAAGTAAGGTTGCAGTGAACTCACACAGACATAATAAAAGTCACAATTGTCATACAAAATATCAATAGATAACAAGTGATTAATTCTCGTTTCATCTTGTTTGTCTTGTAGCGCTTGAATGGTGTAAAAGCATTTGTGTTTATAAGAGGTGATCATATAATGTTTATGTAAAATTATGAGGGAAAAAATTGAGCTGCGTTAATTGCGTTAAATATTTTTAATACGTTACAGTAAACTGAAAAAATTAATCACATGCGTTAATGCATTACATATATTATTATATTTTATATTATTGCAAGAATACCCTACTCCATCTAGTGCGTTCAACTGTATAGGCTAACAAAAACATTAAAATACAACAATGACTCTTATCATTGCATCTTGTTACACAAATGATAAAGCTGCCTGAACCACACCTAAAATTCTAATGCACCATTTCTGCATTTGAATGTGGATTTTTATTTTAATTTCAACACAAATTCAAAATTTTAATTTTAATTTGACAGCCCTACAATATTGGTCCTAAAAGAGAACCTTGAGGAACTCCATCTGTGATATCAAGAAATAAATTAGCCACAGATAGATCATATTACATGTAGGAGTCTATGAAAAGATCACTTCTTTCTAAATGTGGTATGATTTTGAACAAGATAATTTAATATTATTGACATTTAAATATTTTCTTTTATTTCTGTTTTTGTTTTTTGTCTCTCTGTTCATCTTAATGTGTTTTCAGTGGTGGAAGAGCTGATCAGATCAGATGTGTTTCCTGTCAGACCAGCTCATTCTCCTCCTGTCAGAAACACATCAGTCATCATGACACAGAAGCAGCTCTGCAGCTCGATTCTCACCAGCCAGTGCATGATGATCTGCAGAGAGTTAAAGACCAGCACAAAACCAGCATGAAGAACAGATATGAGAGAGTATTTGAGGGAGTCAGACTACAAGAGCATCAGACCCTCCTGAACAGGATTTACACACAGCTTTACATCATAGAGGGAGAGAGTGAAGGAGTGAATGAAGAACATGAGGTGCTACAGATGGAGAAAAGTTACAAGACACTCCAAGACACTCCAATCAACTGCAATGACATCTTTGATCCTTCACCTGAACCAGGATATGAACAAAAGAGAAGAGAGAAGAAAGACCAAATCAAGACTGTTCTTACTAAAGGCATCGCTGGAATTGGAAAAACCGTCTCTGTGCAGAAGTTCCTTCTGGACTGGGCTGAGGGAAAAGCCAATCAGGATGTAGATTTCATGTTTGTGCTTCCATTTAGAGAGCTGAACTTAATTAAAGATCATCAATACAGTCTTCATAGACTTCTGCTGGACTTTCATCCTGAACTTCAACATCTGGACTCAAAGATGTATGATGAGTGTACATTTGTGTTCATCTTTGATGGTCTGGATTAAAGCAGAATTACATTGATGTTTTCCGAAGGTGAAAAAGTTTCTGGTGTGACTGAGACTTCATCAGTTGGTGTGTTGATGTCAAACCTCTTGAAAGGAGATCTGCTTCCCTCTGCTCTCATCTGGATCACAACCAGACCAGCAGCAGCCAATCAGATCCCCTCAAAATACATCAACCGTGTAACAGAAATTCAGGGATTCAATGACCCTCAGAAGGAGGAATATTTCAGGAAGAGAATCGGTGTTGAGAATCAAGCCAGCAGAATCATCTCACACATCAGAAGAGCAAGAAGCCTCCACATCATGTGCCACATACCCGTCTTCTGCTGGATCTCAGCCACTGTGCTTCAGAACATCCTGAAACAAGATCTGAGTGCAGAAATCCCTCAAACTCTGACTGAAATGTACATACACTTCCTGCTCATTCAAATAAATATGAGGAACCAGAAGTATGAAGAGAGAGATTCAGAGAATCTCCTGCAGTCCAACAGAGATGTGATTGTGAAACTTTCTGAACTGGCTTTCAATCAGCTGATGAAAGGCAATGTGATGTTCTATGAGGAGGACCTGAGAGAGAGCGGCATAGACGTCACTGACGCCTCAGTGTATTCTGGAATTTGCACTGAAATCTTTAGGGAGGAATCTGTGATTTATCACAGGAAGGTTTACAGCTTTGTACATCTGAGCTTTCAGGAGTTTTTTGCAGCGCTGTATGTGTTTTTCTGCTATTTACACAAGAACAGTGAAGTTCTGAAAATGTTCCTGTCAGGAAAGTCCAGAACTCAGTATGGGAATGTTTCTCTGGACGTGTTTCTGAAGGGAGCAATGAATAAAGCCTTGATCAGTAAAAATGGACATCTGGATCTTTTACTCCGATTTCTTCATGGCATCTCACTGGAGTCCAATCAGAGACTCTTACAGGATCTGCTGATTCACACAGAGAACAACCCAGAGAGCATCAAGAAAATAATCCACAACCTCAAACGAGGTCAAAAGAACAATGTCAGTCCTGAAAGATGGATGAATCTGTCACACTGCTTGATTGAGATGAAGAATAATTCTGTTGTTGAGGAAATGCAGGCATTTTTAAAAAATGAAACAACAAGTAAAATTCTTTCTCTTGCACAATGTTCAACTTTGGCAAACATGATCCTAATGTCAGAGGAGGTGATGGATGAGTTTGACCTTAAAAAGTACAAATTCAAATCAAAAGAGGGTCAATGGAGACTGGTACCTGCTGTGAGGAACTGCAGAAAAGTTCTGTAAGTGTGAAAATATGAACATACAGTGCTTATATTTGACAGAAGTTGATGTATTGTGATGAATATTACTTGGGTTTGTGTTCACAAGCATAAAATATACATTGTTGCAGTTGAGTATTGTATTCATTCTCTACCAAATTAATACTATTATTTGTATAAAATATTTTTATGCTTTGTAAACAGAACAAGTGAAGCTACCAATAAAACTAGCCAAATTCAAAGACAGTTATTAATGTCATAATGTTATATATATATATATATATATATATATATATATTAAAAACTAGGGATACACAATATTATCGGCACATCATTTAAGCTGATAAAGGCCCAACACAAAAATTATGCTGATATGCTTTGCCAATAATATGAAGCAAGAAATCAATTTGATGAAGCAGAGATGCAGATTTTTTATCAGAAAACCTTCCTGCTTTATAAAGAATAGGTTATTATCATTTTTTAAAACATTGTTCATTGTTTTTATTTTTACAGTTTAAAGTAGACATGCATTTGTTTTTTTAATTCATTTAGTTAATATTCTTAAAATCACCAAGAACTAATAACTATTTAATTGGTCCCCACGTTTTTTTTTTTTTTTCATGTTTTTTTAATTTTTTCATGTTTGTCTGACAGTAATATTAATAAACAGTAATAAACAGCTGGTCTAACTATTCAGGTAAGAAATATTGAATGATCAAATGAAAATAACACTGCATGGTTTTCACTGTATAAATTACATATAGATTACTCATTATTAAAGCTACAAAAGTTATTGAGTCAAGAGCAGTGAGTCAAGAACAATTTTTATTTTTTTGTTTTATTAGCATTAATGACAGACTGCAGCAGGTATATTAGACTACTGTCACTTTAAGTCCTGACTTACATTATGTAAATCTGACAAGCATTCAGTGTTCTCCCAACTCTTTATGTTAATTTAAGACTGTGCTTAAAAGGACATTTCAACATGAACATGGCACCCACTCACTAACATGCCTTTTAACCAAAGTCCTCTCTGTTTCCAGTTTGGCAGGCTGTAAACTCACTGATCAACATTGTGAAATTGTGACTTCAGCTCTACAATCATCAAACTCCCCCCTGAGAGAGCTGGACCTGAGTGACAATGACCTGCAGGGTTCAGGACTGAAGCTGCTCTGTGATGGACTGAAGAGTTCAAACTGTCAACTCAACATACTGAGGTTATCAGTTTTTTTAAACATTGTTCATTGTTTTCATTTTTACTGTTAATGTAGTCATTCATCTGTTGTTGAATTAATTTAGTTAATATTCTTAAATTTACCAAGAACTAAAAAAAAAACTGTCAAACTGTCAACTCAACATACTGAGGTCTGACTTAAACAATTTTTAATAATTATGTGTAATGTACTCTATTAGGGAAATTGTTTACTTCAAATATCTTTGGAGAGGAATATTTTTTGTTGTGTTTTTTTTTTTTTTTTTTACCAAAAATATGGCAACAGGAGCATTATGGAACACAACTCACATTTTGTTTCATTCATACTCGACACCGGAGGGCGCCCTCTTGCAGTGGGACCCATAGAAGTAGAACTTTTGACATTCCAGGAAATCTCTAATATGGCATCCAGCTATTGCTTTAGCTGAATAAAAAAATGCAGATAGAGACACTTGACTGATTAAAGGGTCATGAAACCCCAGAACACATTTTTTGAAATGTGAACAGATATGTACAGGTTGCATGTCACTGAAAACACTAATAGCACTCATAGGGCCAGATTTACTAAACAGGGAAAATTAGCGTGAGAGCGCAATTCCACAAATGCGCTAATGGGAGTGGCAAGTTTTGCGTGTAATCTACTGCTGACGCACAAAATAAAGAACACAAGACAGAAGCAATCTAACAAGAGCAACACATATTAGCGTTGGGTCGCAAATAAGCAGAGCTGATGCTGATGCTCTCATCAGGTGCGGGTCAACACAGACACATACATATATATATATATATATATATATATATATATATATATATATATATATATATGTATATATATATATGTATATATATATATATATATTTATACAGTGCTGCTTGAATGCATGTGAACAACTTGTGGAATCTGTGAAAATGTGAATTATTTTAAAATTCAAACAAACTTTCAAGCAGCTCTGTATAGGCCAACATGACTTGGCAAGCGATTATGTTCGGATAACTTCCTCTGGCATTCCAAAGAACTTAATACGAGTGGAAAATATTTTCTCTCTCCTTGCACTCTCTTTTCTCTGCGGTGTCTCCTCCTTACAGCAACAATTGCAGCCATGTCGCAAAATGGGTTAAGACTTGCTTTTTGTGGCTTTAAAAAAATTGTGCAAATATCAGTAAATTGACAAGCGCAAACATTTGTAAATCGCCTTGCATGATTCATATAAATACTCTAATCCCATAACTTTTGCATCTGAAAGGGAAACTCATTCAAATGCATATGCTATAAGGTCAGCTGCAAAAACAACTGTCCACGCCTTTTCAGTGCTAATTTTGCACTGCGTGTCTTAAGTAATTCCAGACAGTAGTTTTTTTTAAAACAAAAATATTAATAAAAAAAAAGAACATAGCCGACTCACCTATGTTCCTCAACAGTTTTTTCTGCATTCCTCCACCACCCCATCTCCTCACACTTGCCTGGATACTATCCTAACCAAAGATATGGGAGAGTACTCTGGGTTTGGGCGACATTCCGAGCTCGGAGCCCTCCCCAGGACAGCACACCAAATACACATACTCTTTTACTCTATCTAATCATTTGTAAGTGTGAACTCGTGAAACATGAGGCAATGCACACAATCCTCTTAAACATCAATTTATATATTGAGTCTGTATGTAATTAATTATGTATTTTACTGTATTTAGATTGGCTGGCTGTAATCTCACTGATCAGTGCTGTGAAATTGTGGCTTCAGTTCTACAATCATCAAACTCCTTCCTGAAGTATCTGGATTTGAGTAACAACAAGCTGCAGGATTCAGGAGTGAAGCTGCTGTTTGATGCACTCCAGGCTCCAAACTGTCAAATCAACATACTGAGGTATTTAAAGGGGGGATTTTTTTTTTTTTAAATATACATGGAGAATATAAATGTTGCATGTAATACTGACATCTTGAAAAATTATTTTAAGAAATGTCTGTTTCATAGAGATGAAGTATGTATCAGAGAGTGTTGGGCAGTAACGCGTTACTGTAATGCATTACTGTAACGCAGATACTTTTGACATCAACTAATACTGTAACGCATTACTTTTTCAATAAATTAACTCCGTTACCGTTACCATGTGGTGCGTTGTGCGTTACTTTTTTAATTAATTAATTTTAGCTGAAGTGCTACGCACTGTGGGCATGTTTCCATTTAATCAAGTATGTGCGGCAGTCATAGCGAGTCAAGGCGAGAACAAGACGAGTTTCTCAAAGTGGAAATATGCTCATTATTTCACTTTAGTTGAAGACAAAAACCTTTTAGTCAAATGTAAGTGTCTCTCTGGTTCGAATGTCCTATCCTGGGCCGCATTAATGCACGGCTTACCTGGGCTTAAGCCCAGGGCCCCGGGCTGAGGGAGGGCCCCGGTGATGCCGGAAAAAAATATAACCACATTTTATAATGTGATGACTGTCCCTTTAACATCGCTTTGCTTTGAATACATGTGGTCCTGCACGTGAAGTGCATCAAGACGCGCCGCGTCTAGCAGCAAGCAACTAACAGTATCAGCACAACGGTTCTGCACGTCCTTCTAACGCATGTTTACATAGAAAAACAAAGAAAAAGTAGCGCTTTGGAATGGATAAGTGCGTTCTGTGTGAACAGCCCCAAAGAAAACAATGTGTTAGAATTTTAAAGACGTGGTGTGGCGCTGCGCTTCTCGACCGATGTACTACCCTTCACTCACTGAACCCTGCAGTCGTCAGTAGTCCAATAAAAATACATAAAATACAGTTTCTGAAAACGTTCAATGAGGTACTGTACTTAAAATGTTGAAATTAACAATGAACAATACTTTTGTTAACCTTACAGATGGAATCTTATTATAAATTGTTACCATTTCATATAAATCCAAACAGTCATGCTTAAAGATGACCATCTTTAAATATCTACACAAAGGCCATAACATTGACATTAGACACATATTGTATGTATGTATACATTATTTGCTTCCATTTTAAAACACTGATTATTATTTAAATAAGATTTATTGTATTACAGTGATGATAAAAGAGAACTGAAATCGAATGCATTTCTGATTTGTTTATATGTCTGCTGCATGACAATACAGTTTGCTTTCTCATGACACTAGTTTTAATTATGCAACTTTGCTGCATAACGAATCAATAAAAGCGACCAGCTGGATATGAACTAATGCAAATAGATGGTAACAATCATGACATTAAACATTTGGGTCAAACTTTTTTTTTTTTTAAGACCAAAAGACCAAAGTTTTAAAGACCAAAGTGCAGGATAAAAAAGTAATTTTTGCCTTAAAGAATGAATTGATTCTGAACTGCCGAAATGAGTCTTCAGCAATTCCAGTCTCAATTTCTGTTACAAATCTCCATAACAATGTAAAAATTTGCGTAATGGCAGCAGGTTTGACCCGCCTGAGACTGCTGAGACTGGAAGACTGAGACTTCAAAAAGCTTAGACTAGAAGAGTTTTTTTGTGTGTGTTGTTGACATGTTGACATGACATCTTTACGGTGTGAAAGCAATTCCACTTTGCATGCACTTCCAAAAGACAAGGACTCGCACTGGAATTGATAGGGTAAAACTGACGCCTTTGTTACTGTTCGAATCTGTGTCTCATTTCAGAGGCTGTATCCTCCGGAGGTCGCATTTGAAGGCTGCATACATCATTAAGGATGTCTTATTTAAGAAAAGTAACCATAATAAAATTGATGGTTATTCCTTGTGAGGTGCAAAATGCTGTATTTTCTTTCTTGCTTTGCAATCCAACGGTTATTTTCCTTAAATGAGCCAGCCTCAATGACGTATACAGCCTTCAAATGCGACCTGCGGAGGATGCAGCATTCAAAATGAGTAGCCTGTACAAATAGTTCAGACTATGTGCCAATATGTAGTTCATGCAGTGATATTTATATTTTATAACATACCTATAGGTTCGGATGTTTTGGTAATGGCATTTATGTATGTGAGGCAAGCAGCCGCTGAGTTTCGGTTTATTTAGCCTATAAGTCGCGCTCCAGTTCACGCGCCAGTGATCGCGCCCGCGCCTGCCATGATTATATTGTCTGCTATATTTGCTTCTTATTTATTAAATCCAGGCAATTGGTTGATGAAACATTGATTAAAATTAAGATACAATTTTTACAAAATGAAATTCACTTTAAAGAAAGGCTTTCTTCGAAACAAAACTTGCCTCCCGATATATTGCGCATCTTATGATGAATCTTACTCATGCTCTTCACTTTTCATAATCAAGTAAATTAATTTAAAACATAATATAGGACTATTTAAACATAAATATGAAACTACATTTTCTTTAATGACAGTACAGAGAAATTTCATAAGCAAGAGCGGATCACGAGTCACGAGTCACGAGTCAGATCAAGAATAATTTATTCTTAGACTTATATTTAATATTCAGGGCATTCAAGTTATTTGACTTTTTTTTTTTTTTTAAGTAACGCAGTAGTTACTTTCCCTGGTAATTACTTACTTTTCTAATGATGTAACTCAGTTAACTAACTCCGTTACTATTTGTGAGAAGTAACTAGTAACTATAACTAATTACTTTTTTAAAGTAACTTGCCCAACACTGGTATCAGAGCACTGGAAAAAACACATTTGTGATTGTAATGAGTTCTTACCTGTTCATTACCAGAAAAAAACACTTGAAATGCTAAGCCCTTGGATTGCAGAAGGTTTTTCTTAAAAAGAAACCCTACCATTTCACATTAAGGTTTGCTTTGCACCAGCAAAATCTTCTCCAGACTCAATTTTAATATTTAACATGGGGAAAAGAGATGTGGACAAATGTAAACATCTTCTTGATCAGATCATTTTGATTGCATGTCAATGTCAATTGTAAACAGAGCCACAGACTCATGCACAACTATCAAAAAGGCAGCAAACAGTCACTGATGCTCAGGGAGAAAACACATTTTATAAAGAACCATGAGTATGTACTTTTAAACAGGATTATTTGTGTAAAATCAGTATTTTATTTATATGCAAATATCCAGTTATGAATAGCTCCATCAGGGCAGTACTAAATCTTGTGTTCACCAATTTTGCAAGGCGAATGCATGAACTCTACTGTACATTAATATAGTCTGAACTCTACTGTACATTAATATAGTCTGAACTCTACTGTACATTAATATAGTCAGGCGTTTCATTTTAGTTTGTTTTGGTCCAGCCATAAATTCAAATGATTTTGAGATAAAAGATAAAAACATGATCTCACACACTAAACCAGGGGTTCCCAAACGTTTTTAAAAGGGGGCCAGATTCGATGTTGTGGACACATCTAGACACATCAAAGTTTCTTTTATTAGTGTCCTGTAACATTGAACCAGTATGAACAGCAATGTAGTGCGCATATCAACAGAAATCAGGCGCGAGCACATTTAACAGATTATTTTTGCACTGTATTTTAAACTAAAGAAAATGGTGCTCAGTTTCAATTTGAAAATGTATGACCCTTTAGTTTCTCAAGACAGAATGTACAAGACTGGTGGAGCTGCTCTTCCATCGGGCTAAGTTTTATTCTGTGCCGAGCCGGCTGGTACGGTTTCATATTCTACTGTGGTGCTGCGATAACGGAGCTCTTTGCAATGTAATACAAACGAGTCAGTTGTTGCCTTGGTAATGCAAGAGTTTACAGATACAATATGTAAATAGTGACTGCGCTATGAAGGATGAAATATATTTCTTTTAACTGTATTATTCAGTTGTGTTCACATCATTCTAACAGTGCTTTTAGCAAGCTACAGAGTAACTGGCAGCCAGGTAAAACACAATTGATCGATCCTGAGTGGAAATATCACTACCATGATCACTACATGCATTCTAGCAGCACGGTAGTCTGTGTATGCAGGGAAATTTCTCATACCCCTTCATTCGAAGTGTGGTCCCGATAACCTTTTGTTTGAAGGGCTATCTGGCCCTTAGTCCTACCACTCCAGCCAAAAGAGAATCAAGACACCCCTACCCCTTCACATGAACATGCAAAACAAAGGGAAGGGAAAAGGGAAGGGTTAAGGACTAGAATTGGAATTGGGCCTAAGTCAGCACTGTTTCAACTGACTTTAAACTGAATTAAATCACAGAGAGATTTATAGAGCTTGTAGCCTACCTGAGACCTCCATGTCGAACTTGAACACTTCTCACTGGCTGCTTAGTGGTCGTGTGTTTGAAATACTCAGTAAGTAAACATGTGTAAGCTTGTGAGTCGTGCTCTGTGCGGTGCACACAAGTAGCGCTGTTTCGTTCCACTTTTGATGTGTTAAAAGGATAGTTCACCCAAAAATGTAAATTTGATGTTTATCTGCTTACCCCCAGGGCATCCAAGATGAAGGTGACTTTGTTTCTTCAGTAGAACACAAATTATGTTTTTTAACTGCAACCGCCGCGGTCTGCCAGTCGTATAATGCGCGTCAATGGGAACTCTATCAATAAGAGTCAAAAAAACACAACAGACAAATACAAATTAAACCCTGTGGCTCCTGACGACACATTGATGTCCTAAGACACGAAACGGTTTGTGTGAGAAATCAAACAGTATTTATATCATTTTTTCCCTCTAACTGATAATAACGGGTAAAAAGGCTTACATTTTGTTTATATTCTGTTTTCCACATGCAGTTGTGCGCTTCAGACAGAGAATACTACAGTTGCAGGGAACACATTAAAGGGCTAAGAAGACAATTTATATTAATTAAGTATAACATGGTTGGGTTCCTTAAACTGTCCATCATATTAAAAACAGCTAGGCTATATAAGATAATTGTAAAAGAAAAAAAGAGTATTGTATTATTTCGCCATATTTTGTAGTGTACATATATTCAAGCTCAAATGAGAACTGTTTCACAAGGGGTATGCCAGATGTGCAAAAAAAAAAAAAAAAAAAAAAAAAAATTAAAAATATTCAAATCCCAAAATTGAAAGTCAAATACCAACCTACCAAACGAATATTTGAATATTCTGGTCCAGCTCTAGCAAATACATTGCAAAAAAGCCCAAACAACATACAGCAGCTTGTTGGTTAGCAATCTTGTAGTGATTATGTTCACCAACAGAAGGGGCTGTGCAGCTACACTGTTACATTTGGTCGCTCGTGCGCCGCTACTTTGTGAAGAACGCAACCTGGACCAAAGTAGAGCGCCATTATCGTCAGTTATAAAAAGAAACAGTTTCAAGGTAATAACATACTAACTATTCATGTTAAATAATACTGCTGGTATGTGCTTCATAACAGGGCCTTCAACAGGGTGCGGGATTGTTTTGCACAATTTTAAACATTCCCCAAAAATTCCGCAGTCACAGTAACAAATACACACACGTGGTAAAGGTACACAGATATGAATAAATAATAAAAAATAATAAAATAAATAATAATACACTTGCAACTTTGTGCTTAAAATGTGTCTGAAATTCTAAATAGTTAAAATTGGTTAAAAATAGTGCATACAGTATAAACAGCTTGTGAAAATAAGAACATTAGTTAACACTATTTTACAGTGTCGTAGTTACACATTACATACTATAGTAATAATAGTAATTTATGCATAATTACAAGTAACTAATCCTAAACCAAACCTTAACTGTAACTCTATAGTAAGTAGCCTACATGTAGTTAATTAATAGTACTCAGCAATTATTTGAGTAATTACAGTGTAACTACGACACTGTAAATTAAAGTGTAAAGGAACATTAAATTCAATAATAAATGTTAAAACTATTTGTTAGATGCAGTTTTATTTATCTTATCATCTTATATTTATGTTTTATTTTTGTAATGTGCTTTTGTAAAGTCATACTTTTGCTATAATAGGCATATTGTTTTGGACTGCTTTTAGTTTTTACTATTAATTGTTTTAGTTTTTAGTTTTAGTTTACTATTAATAGTATAATATTTTTTTGGTGAATTGTATTAAAACCAGACCAAAAATCTGACGAGATATCAAATCTTCAAACTAAAACATAATAATTATTAATGTAATAATATATATATATAAAAAAAAAAAACATTCAATGTATTGTTCCTGTTTTTTAATTTTAATTGATAATAACAAATGAGATTTTGTTTCTCAAATACAGCATGAAGATAAAGGAATTATATGGGGTAAATTTGACCTGCTGGTGGTTTTATGCTAAATGCTAGTTTTTAATCTTTAAAACAATTTAAAACATGGGATTGTAAATAACACAATTTTAGCAAAGCGATTGACTATTGAAAATCTGTTATGTACATTTGAAAAATAGCCATGGGTATATTTTACCCCGTAGTGGTTCTAGTTTTAACAATTCCAGCAAGAGGACCTCTAGTGGATATATGAGTAACTGCATCTATCTGAACTGCATTTCAGTTACTTGGCCTTCGAGATGTATGAAATGATCAGGTGGGCCATTTGTGTTCCACGGGCCGTATATTTTGCACCTCTGGTAGACTGTATATTTTATATCTCTAAAAATGAAGCATAGTAACATGAAGACCTTCTGTTGTTGTAGATTATCTGGCTGTATGGTGACAGAAGAAGGTTGTGCTGCTCTGGAATCAGCTCTGAGTTCAACACCGTCACACCTGAGAGAGCTGGATCTGATCTACAGTCACCTAGGACCTACGACTCTGGACAAGTATGTGAGCAGTAACAATCATTCTGTCTGCTGTGAATGTGAGAGAATTTGACACTTTTTTTGTGGTTGTCAAGAGATGCTTCTTTGGTTCTCACAAAAAAAGATAGCAACTTCTTTTCTTTCTTTTTTTTTTTAAAGGGTAATGCATTTACATAAAAGTAAGATGCTGTGCTTCACTGGGGGTCTACGAAAGCATTTTACGCATTATGAATCTCAGCTTCTCTATGATGATTGGATGAGCTTTCAAAATGTATCCTGTGGTCTTGTAGATAACATCTAACACTATATCCAAAAATGTTTTTTTTTTTTTTACATCTGGACAATCCCAAAACGTGTATGAATGTGCTCAGGCTCCCTGCCCACAAAAATGTATCATAAGAGTGGGTGACAAACACATAACATGTCATATGTGTGTGGTTAAATGGCACTATGAATCATTTAAAAATGTATGAAATGATGATTAGGATTTGTGGATGCATGGAATATATTGTCCTGGATGCACTAAAGGTTATCTGCTGGAAAGTAAATTCAGATTGTGTCAAGTAAGAGTATGAGTATGCCATGTAGTTTTAAATGAAGCATCTTTCTGAATATCTAGAGAATGTAGGATTGTATAGGTTCATAATATTATGAGCACTTCCTGTAAGAAAGGCCAGAAAATAAACAATCTTACATGTTTATTGGAGAAAAAATGTTCTATTTGTTTCCAAGAGGATCAAAACATTTCATGACTGAAAGCAGACAATACTTTACCTCTGTGTCTGATTTAAAGCAGAATTTAAGAATTAATGACCTGCAGCCTCTAATGAAGGACAGAAACATAGTTTCACACTTACAGTCAAAATATATTTGCTGCAAGCATCAGTGACCCTTTTGGATTGTTCATATTTAAATGATGTTATTGGTCACACAGTGGACAAGAAACATTAACATAGCCTATAGTTTTCAGCATGTCAGATAAGAGTGAATGTTTGTGTATCTGTTGTCAGGATTTCATTTAAAAATTGTTCATAAAACTCAAAATATCATTCTCAAACTTATAAAGTGTCTAAAATATAAAACTTTCAGCATCATTACTCCAGTCGTCCTTAGTCACGTGATCCTTCAGAAATCATTCTATTATGCTGTATTTTTCATAAACATAAGAATTGTTACACTCTTTTCCATAATTGGACCTCTTTTTCATAAAATGTCAAGCTCTTGAAAGGACAAACACTATAACCAAAGGCTCCATAAAACAGTGCACATTCTGCACTACATTCTAAGACCATACCAGAGCATTGTTATATATGGACTGATTTAATGGTAGGTATTGAACTTTAGTGATATTAAACTTCCCTGTATGGAAAAGAGATTTGAGTTGTTGTTGTTTTTTTTGTTTTGTTTTTTTTTCAAAATTATACTATTTGCCATGTGCATCAGGAAAGACAAATAATAACATAAAGAAGTATGCCAGTCATTTTTTAAAGCTAATAAGCATGTCAACAATAATAATAAAAAAAAAAAGATAGCATTTATATTTTTATGTTATAAAAGGTGGTGTAAAAAATTGCTCTGTGCATAATGAGCTTGTGGGTTTAATGGTGAGGTGTGTTGCGGACCAAGTGTGATGGGCCGCTTTGCGGCAGAAAGTCCAGGGCCACTTTTTTGCCCCAGTCCACCCCTGAACATAATGATAATCCGATTTATAATCGCGCTGATGTTTGTTGATTTGGAAATCTGTCCCCGTTTCAGGCAGCTAATCCAATTGTAGTAACAGGGGTTACTCCTTCAAAAGTTAGCTGGCTTTGGTAAAGTTATATTGTTAGGCAAAGTTAGCTAAAAGTTAACTGCGCCTCCTCATAAAAAGTGAGCGCACCCAGCAGCAACAGAAGCAGTTTTGAAATAGCTGTCAAATCTGTGTTTGCTATCTGCAGTTTTCAAACCACTATTGTTTAAATTGTGTGAATTTGTTAACTACTGTTTGTAAAGCAACTACTTTTTAAATAAAATGAGCAAAACACTCTTTGTGGTAATTGGAGCATATGCGATAAGATGACTCTCAATCTTGAGGCTTAGCCTACTACTGAGTAATTTTAACATTCACAACATGCAAACATCAATAAAAATATTAAAGTTATTAAAAACAATTAACAGTAATTTAGTTGTAGATACTGCACTTTGCTTTTGCAATAGTGTTTTAGTTGTTTAAGGTAATCCAAAGGCAGAGTGCAGTATCTACATTTTGGGGTCAAAGGTCACATCAGTGGTCATGGTTTTTATCTATAAAAAATGACTTCCTAAGAAGGCATTAAATGAATGCATTACCACTAATCTACCCACAACATGCTTGACTGGCTGGTATAAAAACTTTAAAGGCGTTTTTCTCAGTTTCAGTGTTTGCGTAGTTACTGCACTTTACCTTTGTAGGGCAGTATCTGTACTTCTGACAGCCTGAGCTGTCCTGTCACAGTCCTCTGGCTTCACTGCACTGAAGACTCACTTACGATTTAGATTAGTTAATAATATAAACTATAATAGGATCTCAATAGAATCATGTAAATTTATATTATTTCTTTTAGTCTCCGTTTTTATAGATAAAAGCGCTAGCTTTTAATAGTGTGCTATTAGCTATTAAAAAATGTTTATAATGACCAGATACAACAGAAACAACTGTTCAGACTTACACATGAAAGGTAATGTGGTTTATGAGAGTTATGGCAAGGTGCCCAAAACAATATGGCGGCACCGTTGAAGTCTATGGTTAGAAGCTCCTGTTGCTATAGAAACAGTGTTCTGAGACGAGCGCTTACCGATGGCGGTATTTTGGTTTTGATGAGCGCTGATACACGCATGCGCATCAACACGGGATGCATTAGAGAGGAAGATTAATATCCAGCTCAAAAATATTCATTTTGCTAAAATATATTTTGTTGGATGTTTAATGTGAACATGTAATTCAAGTGTCTTATGAGAGTGGAAACTGTAATGGGATTACAGTGTGTAGAAAGATGGAAGGAAAGAAAGAAAGAAAGAAAGAAAGAAAGAAAGAAAGAAAGAAAGAAAGAAAGAAAGAAAGAAAGAAAGAAAG